>NC_090860.1:15180000-15395000 GCF_024217435.2 Syngnathus scovelli | reverse complement strand
ATGACTTCCAATACTTAAAATGCAACTTTGAGCCTCGGGGATATGCCAGATGTGCACTTTTTCCACTACAAACTAATGGTTGAAACATGTTTCCAGAGTCATTATTCAAGCAAGACCAAAGCTGTCTCATAGATAATGAAATAGAGCAAGCTTTTAAAAAGGTGACATCATGAACACTTGTCTCGTTGCTTTTGTGGCTTGACCAGCAACAACTCTTTGTGTTTTATAACAGCAACATTGCAGTTAAATGAGTCAGTCATTAAGTGAAACGTCTGAGCTCAAGACTTAAGCTGCCCGCAAGGCCCAAGTTGCCGTTCAGCTGCCGTTTGCGTTCAAGTGCCTTTTATCCAATCTCACACCTGTGACGTGACTCATTTGCCTCTGTGCTCTATCGTTATTGGTCATCTGCTTCGAATTGAAAGGACGATGTAACCGTACAATAACAACAGCCGTCTGAGTGCCTTGAAGCAATTATTACCTTTCAGCATCACAATTTGAACGGATGATAGTCCTCCCTCCCTCCCTCCCTCCCTCGCTCCGTCTGTCTGCTAATCTACTGTATGTCGCTTTCTCTCTGTGTCATGTCACTGAAATACGGATACATGTAGAGTGTATCAAATGATCACTCACTTTATTATTGAGCCGGTCTCAGACGCTTTGTGGCCTGCACCGACAGGGCCTGGCCTGCCCGGCCCGGCCCGGCCCGGCCTGGTGACCAGGTGACGTGTCGTTGACGTGAGCTCAGCAAACCTTGTGGCGCTGCTTCTTTTTCCTCTGATAATTTGACGACAGATGCCTTGGCGTCTCAATTTTGCTCTTCAATAATGAGGTGCAAAATAATAGCCATGCGGAATTGCTTATTTCCACCCTTGATATTTATTTCCCGACATTAACATGGAAATGTAATGTAAGTGTCTTTCAAGACCCAAGCTAAACAACTAGTTTGATTCAATGCTTTTGTCTAATCATCATCGTCATCATCATCTTTTCCCATAGGAAAGTGTAGCATATGAGTGTTGAAATATTTCTGTGGAGCTGGTCCCCCCAAAAGGGCTGTAAAAAGGAACATGAAAAAAGAGAGGAGAGGGAGGGAGGGAGGGAGGAGAGGGAGGAGAAAAAAAAACGATGGGGGGGGGGTGACTTGGCTCCTCATCCTAATAATGTGTATTCTCTCTGACATCATCATTATAAAATTAGGAACCAGGTTTTGTGTTCCTTCCAGATGTGGAAGCTTGAAACGGCATTCCATGGACCATTGCCACGTTCCATGAAGTGTCCAGCCAGGCCAGGGCTTGTTTTTGTAGTATGCTCGTACTCCTTTTCTTCTACCTTTTTACCAAATTGTATTTGTGATTGAACCATAGCCCATTTATGACATTTTGCCACTTTGCAATGGCATTAATGCAATTGGCATTAATGCAATTGGCTCAGCAGCAAGCATGTACACACCCAGAGAACATACGTACATATGGTCATATCCTCTTATTTCGCTCTCCCACCTAACCTTCCTCAACCAATCTCCTCCCCTCGTGTTTTTGGCTGTCAAGGCAGGCAGGCAGGCGGGCAGGCGGGCAGGCGGGCAGGCGGGCAGGCGGGCAGGCGGGCAGGCGGGCAGGCGGGCAGGCTCACCCGCTGCTGCTGATGGGATCCTTCTGGAGTACAAAGGTTGAGTGGCCGAAGAGCCGGCCGTGGCTCGGTTGGGCTGCAGCTGCAAAACAGCAGGAAAGGGAACTTGTTCATCATGCACTGTGCTCATGGCCAAAACCATCAACTTGACCTTTAACGACACTGGGCAAAAGCATGGACACTCGACATTTTTCATATTTTGGGATCTTTTTAGTTGACATGTATGGAAGGTGAAAGGCGGTCGTGCTGTTAGTACCTCAGGCCTTGAACTTGCCACATGCAGCCAGCCAGCCAGCCAGCCAGCCAGCTGCAGCTGTCTTGGACCCAGCGCTCTTGTTTGTGTACGTACCCATTTGCACATGCACGCTTTGGAGTTTTATTTGCAGATCCCAAAGCATCACAGCTCTGTTTCCCGTGCCAAAGCACCTGCAGCAGTTAAAAACTCCTCAGTGTTGCTGTTGTTTTGAAAATGCTTGTAAAAGAAGAAGGCTTAGTATGGTTTCACACCCGGCGGCCGCATTTTCAATGCGAGTCACGATATGAAAATAGATTTGTGTTTTGGGCAATGGCACTCACTGGAAAACACATGTAGTATTTGAATGTTTTTGTTTGACTGCTAGCTTCTATTGGCAGTCGCCACTCCAAAATGGACATCTAAAATATGGAGGAGGAGTGCTCGGCACAACCAAACCATTTCCATTCAAAGTGGCCTTAGCCGTGCGCGCCTATTCCATCTGCCTCCATTTTGGACAATTGACAGTCTAATTGTGCAAAATTGAGCCAGCCGCTGTCAATGATTAAAGTTGTTTGATGGATGAACAAATCTCTTTGGCCTTCCAATCACTGAGGAAATGGTGCACTGGACTCCAATGGCACCTGGCTTCCAAGCAGCACAAGAGGAGCTTGCAGATGTGACAGGAGCAGTGCACCGAGGAGTAGTGCACTGACTCGCGCTACCAAGCACTGACTGCAAATTGAACATGGGATGGATGGAGGGAGGGAGGGAGGGAGGGAGGGAGGGAGGGAGGGATGGATGGATGGATGGATGGATGGATGGATGGATGGATGGATGGATGGATGGATGGATGGATGGATGGATGGATGGATGGATGGATGGATGGATGGATGGATGGATGGATGGATGGATGGATGGATGGATGGATGGATGGATGGATGGATGGATGGATGGATGGATGGATGGATGGCGTGTGTCCGCTTCCAAACTCGCTCCCTCTTTCTCACTTGGAATCCCTGAGTGATGGTGCTGTTCAAATGACAGAGGCTCAACAGTGTGGCCAGCGCCACTTGGAACACTCCCAAGAAATGATTCACTTTTCATTGTCATCTTTTGTCAGCACTCAAATGAACAGTGGAAGTGCCGTGCCTAAGCACCACCTACGCGCTGGTGTTTTCCGTTTTCTCTTCTCACACACACGCGCAGGCGCACGCGCACACCCACACAGACACACACGCACCCCCCCCCCCACACACACACACGTGGAAGCGTTTACTGAATGCGAGCCATACGCTGAGTGATATGCTGCATCATCAAGCCCTTGTTTAAGATGAGCCCCCATAGCACAGAACAGTAGTAAAAAGGTGTGTGACATGCGAAAAATATTTTCACATTTCCATTTTCCCACCACAAATAGAAGCATTGCGTGCCTTTCTGTCTGATGTTTTCAACTTGAAAATACAAAGCATATGTTTTGGCCAACACTTTTTCTCATGTCACAATATTTGAACATTTACAAGACCTGGCCTTTACAAACACTTATGGTCTGGAACACATTTGATGCACGTTCCAATAGGCTCTAGGCCAAAAAGCAATGCGTGTGCTCCAGCCAGTGGGGAGGTGTGTTGCGTGCGTGCGTCCTTGCGAGAGAGAGACTTTGTGTTCATTTCATTTTCACAAGTGTCTCCAACCGTCATAATATTGACGATCCAAGTACGTAAAGCTTTAGGAGACCTTTGGGACTTGCTGAATTCACAGTTAAAGATGCTGGCTGTCTTAAAAATAACTCCATTTGGGGAACCATCCATGGACTCTTTTCAAGACAGAAAAAGAAAAAAAAGAAAACAAGGAATTGGGTTGTTTTGGGTCCAATTTGAAATCCAGCAGTTTTAAGCCTGTGGTATTCCTTCCTTTCATAGGATCGATGCAGTGTGAGATAATCTGAAAGTCACATGCACATCTGGAAGCGGCTCAGCTTCAAGTTGGGATGTGTTGTTTCTCTGGACGGAGGGAGGGAGGGAGGGAGGGAGGGACGGAGGAATATGGTGCTCCTGAGGGCTTGCGTAAACCAAGACTGCCGCAGTGCTTACTTTAAGCTATCAGTCTTCATTCACCAGCGCTTAGCTGGAATTCGCTAACATTTCAAATGCTCATTGCACTAAACTTACTTTCTTCAAGTCACTTTGATTCTCAGTCCAGTTCGAAAGCCTTTGATAAAAATATCGATGCAAGAAAGAAAGAAAGAAAGAAAGAAAGAAAGAAAGAAAGAAAGAAAGAAAGAAAGAAAGAAAGAAAGAAAGAAAGAAAGAAAGAAAGAAAGAAAGAAAGAAAGAAAGAAAGAAAGAAAGAAAGAAAGAAAGAAAGAAAGAAAGAAAGAAATCCACCGGCATGACTCGACAAGGGGAGATTGGTGTCAGATCAGTCTCCGATTCCAAGTGTCAGTAGGCCACCAGTAGAGGGCAGTCACTGTGCACGGATGTAATGCAACAGAGCGGACTGACGGACGCACGCACGCACGCACGCACGCACGGACGGCCGGACTCCAGCCTTTCCCAACTTTTGGGCCTGCCAACTTGCCAATTGGCTCTCAGTCTGAGAGCTTTTGATCATTTCTCCACTCATCCACTCAAAAATAAAAGCTACTATAAGCAGAATGTAGTTAAGAACAAATGCAATCCATTCATAAGAGCTCAGGCAATCAGAAGCAGGTAGAAGTGGCATCGTGCTTAAAGTCGGAGCTCAGGTCAGATGGAGACGTTGCACCAGCGTCTGCGAGCATGCACCTGCTTGTAACTTTGCATTTGTCCAAATCAAAAGGAGCAGCAGCAGCAGCAGCAGCACAAGTCGTGAGTTAACTTATGCAAGTCCACACACCCTCTTTGGTTTCAGGCAATCGTGAAAGGACACATTTGCAGCGGCTGGCTGACGGCAGGTGACGGCCGCTGCAAATGCGCAAGCAAACAAATGTGATGGCAAGCAATCATTGGCCAGGCGGCTTTTAGCAAAGGCAAGAGAAAAATCCATTCAAAGTTCAAATCAGAACCATTCAATTGCATGGCCAAGAACCGAGGCTTTGCCATTAAATCTGCAGACACTCCTTGTAGAAAGATAAGAGTGTGAGAGACCTGCAGCTCACGTGCAAGTTTGGTTTTCAACCGTAACAAAATGACCTCAAAACACGGGCAACACACGGACGGACGTAAGAAGTCCTACGGGAAGAAGTGGGGAATTTCTCTTTTCTCCAGTGGTGGGGAGGCCACCAGCGTCTGCTTCTCTCTTTTTATTTGGTCTACGTAAGGGTCAAGGGCTCGCTCGCTCGCTCTCTTGTCCAGGCAGTCGACGGGCCAAGGGTCAAGGGCTCTCTCTCTCTTGTCCGTGCGAGCAAGTTGCCCACCCCTTGAAGCCTTTTGTGAGAAGTGTTGGGGCTCAGGTGGAGGGAGGGAGGGAGGGAGGGAGGGAGTTGAGCGCACCTCTGCTCTGTGTTGGATGTGGTTGGCTGAGTGACGTACGCGCAAGTCGGAGGGAGCGCTTCACTCTGCGCAATAAAGAGAGAGAGAGAGGGAGACGCAGGCCACTCAGTGAAGGAGGAGAAGCGTGCCAAGGAGCGAATGAAGCTGCACCAGCGCTGGCACCAGCACCGGCACCAGCACCGGCACCAGCAGCACCAGCACCAGCAGCAGCACCAGCACCGGCACCGGCACCAGCACCAGCAGCATCAACACTCACCGCCGTGCCTTGTCAGCCAGCGCCCGCCGACGCATCTCACGGCCAACTGAGAGGAGCAAACATGCTGTGGCCTTATTAAAAGTCACGTTTCAGCACATCGCATCTGCAGGCTTCTACAAACGCCACGCAAACGGCAGGACCTGGGCTTTCTTTTCTTGGTAAGTCCCCTCTTTTGTTTTGAAACAAACAAAACACCAATGGCAGTTACAACAAGAGCAGTGTGGGCCAAGGCAATTTGACACTCACAAATTGCACTCAGTTACTCATTGAGACTTTGCAACTCTTTACAAGCCAATTCTTCCCCAAAATGTAGTTCCCATGGGTAGTTTGCATCCTGCAGAGTGTTGCCAATAAGATCCATTGGCTTTTTACAACACCTGCTTTGTGAGGCAACATTTAACAAGTAGAACAATTAGCGCAGACTGAATAAAAGAGAAAGGCAGAGAGCCTTGACATTACATCCAAAGACACCTTTTGTGCATGGAGCTTGACGCCCTACCTGCTTTTACTAATTGACGATGCTGTCGCTTTAATCAAGCCGAATCCAATAGAGTACTGAGGCAGGCCATGCACGTTAAAAGCAATGCCGAAGAAAAAAGGTCTGATCTCGCTTGAGTAATTTGCCTTGAAAACAATCATCTCCAAAGTCCTGAAGAAAAAATACCCAATTATTTGTCGTATTACTTGACATTTTCAAAGTAATAAGAGTAAGAAGGGTGTTCATGATGATGTGTGTGACTCTGGCATGGGGGTTGTAGTTTGAGTCTGATCACATTTACACGGAGGTGAGAAGCAGCGTGCGTCTCAGTCAAAGCGCGAGGTGCTGAATCTAACGGTCTGGCCTTAAAGTGAGGCAGATCCATTCGCATGCCTTTCCCTGATATGCACACATGAAAGGGTTAAAGGTGAGGAGAGAGAGCCTCAGCGGCAGAGCACGTCTATCTAGCTAGCTAGCTAGCTAGCTATCTATCCTCTAATGACCTCATGAGTAAAAGTCAATTACTTCTGCGTCATGATCAGAAAGGGACGCACGGCAGGGGGGCTCTTTCAGCTTCACTGCTCCTCATTACAACTACTCCAGTCATGAGCCAGTCTTCCACATTCTTTTTCTTCTCATTAGTATTCTTGTTGTTATTAGTACTAGCGAGACGTGCTTAACGAGGTCGTACTTTGACCTGATGACACACCGGTTGGCCTCAATCTCATTTCACTTTAATCTGTCCCAAGCCAGCCTTGGAGAAACTTTGCTCAACTTCACAAAGTTCTGCTTCAGGGTAGCGGGAGCAGATTGGGAGCCGCTCGGGAGCCGCTCGGGAGCCGCTCGGGAGCCGCTCTGGAGCCGCTCTGGAGCCGCTCGGGAGCCGCTCGGGAGCCGCTCGGGAGCCACTCGGGAGCCGCTCTGCTCTGCTCTGCTCTGCTCTGCTCTGCTCTGCTCTGCTCTGCTCTGCTCTGCTCTGCTCTGCTCTGCTCTGCTCGCTGTCAGTCATAGGCTGAGTAAAACAAAGATACATTGTTGTCTTGTTATTCCTGCTTATCAAACGTGATTTAACAGCTCACGGGCTCGTGCTGAATGTTGCCATTCTCTCGGACAGCTCCGGGCACGTTTGCGGGAACAGGAAAGACACACGTGCACACACGCGCTCTTCTCCATTTCTCTCTGACACATTTACGCCTGTCTTTGTGCTGCCGATTGGTATTCTTTACCATTTGTCACATCTATTTCTTGCTTTGATTTTGACCACCAGGGTTGCTTGTAAAGTTGTGATCAGGATCAGGGAGGAATAACTCTCCTTGCAAACGGAATGAAAAGAACTTGAGCTAATGGGACAACAACGTGTTGTGTGTGTGTGTGTGTGTGTGTGTGTGTGTGTGTGTGTGTGTGTGTGTGTGTGTGTGTGTGTGTGTGCGTGTGTGTGTTCCAGACCGCACCATGGGCAGCAAGACTCTGGCAGCTCCTGTCCCTCTTCACCCATGGCTGCAGCTGGCTAACTATTCCCTTCTCCAGAGCTCCACGGGCCTTCAGCTCCCAACAGAGCACTTGCACAGCATCTACAGCTTCAGCGCCCTGCATGCCGTTCAGCTTCACCAATGGAGCCCGGGCTACCTGCCCGTGGCTATGCCCCGCTGCGCCAAACTGCCTGTCCACCTCTCTTCTCTGGCCTCCATCCCTCTCTTCCCTTATCAGCTGCAGCCCAAGCAGGACTCGGCCGGTGGCACGCAGAGCTCAAAGAGCAAACCTCGCTTTGACTTTGCCAACCTGGCCACGGCGGCCACCCAGGAGGATCATCTGAAGGCGGAAGACCTGAGCATGTCGGGGGTCGCCGCCGCCGCCGCCGCAGCCGCCGCCGCGGCCGCAGCTTCATCTCACCACTCGGAGCCAAGTGGCCTCGGGTGCCTCCTGGATGTGAGCAAGCTGGCTTACCCGGAGCGCAAGTCCGGTCGAGGCCGCTTGCCCTCCAAGACCAAAAAAGAGTTTGTGTGCAAATTCTGCGGGCGCCATTTCACCAAATCCTACAATCTGTTGATCCACGAGAGGACGCACACGGACGAGAGGCCGTACACTTGCGACATCTGCCACAAAGCCTTCAGAAGGCAGGACCACCTCCGAGACCACAGGTGAGAAAGTATGCTGTGCTCTTAGTTTGAAGCTGCACTCTCATCTCAGCAGGACATGTTTGGGCAGTGTTAAGAAACAGGAGAGCCAGCCTTCAGCCTCACACGAGCAAGTTCTCAGCTAGCTAGCGTATGTTGAAAAGTGCATTGGAATGGACAAGTAAGCAGCCATACATGTTGCCTCCCTCCGGAAACAATTGGGAGGTAGGGAATGGCAAAACCCAAATTCTTCTTATCAATGATTTGATAGCATTTCATTCCTTGTATCACAAATCATTTGGCATGTAACAACAAGTTAATGGCCTTGGACCAGAATGAAAAGTATTTAGTGGGGAGCATTAAGGAATCGAAAGTGTAGGTGTGCCGTGCCGTGCCGTGCCCTGCCGTGCCCTGCCCTGCCGTGCCCTGCCCTGCCCTGCCCTGCCGTGCAGTGCGAGGTTCCTCGGCACAATAGCAACAATGCATTCAACAAAACGCTCAATGACTCCTCTGCTACATTTATCACAGCTCAATGATGTTCCGTTTCAAATGAAGCAATTGGATATGATTATTATAGCCGACAAATTTATTGATTATTCGGTTGGTTATTTATTTGTTTGTTTATCGAAGGGTAAAGGGCAAATGGGGTGGGTGCTCTTAATGTTGCGCTATTATCTACTACCTGTGGTGCTGGTGGTCCCCGGCAGGCAGTTCATGATGCTTTTCAACGACGACGTTGTGTCGGTAAACTCCCAACCATCTTCAAATGGGCTCGCCCGTCAGTCAGTTGGGCTGCAGAAGGCGGATAGTAAACAGTTGCGTTCACAAAAATACGTATACATGGTAAAGGACGATGAAACGCGTCTGATGCCATGAGAGCGTGCCTTTGAAATTTTCCATATGTTGATTTGATATTTCGATACGAACGACTGACTTGGGCACGGGGTGCTTTAGCGTCGCAGATGTTCTGACCACCTCAAGTTCATGTCTTTTCCATATTTCGATTCATTTCTTCGACATGTTTGTATTGCGTTGAATATAGTCTTATTTGACTCTTTGATAGTTGTGACAGACAAATGATGCGTTTGTTCAAAATGTAGAAATGGGTTTCACACAAAACCAGCATCAGGAAGTGAGTGACCAAAATGATGAAGACTGCCTCACGTTTGGGTCAGGTGCTCTTCCTTCTTGCTAACACTGCACTGTTGTGTGTCCTCTTCTCCACCAGGTACATTCATTCCAAAGAAAAGCCCTTCAAGTGTCAGGAATGTGGCAAAGGCTTCTGTCAGTCGCGGACACTGGCTGTCCACAAAACCTTACACATGCAAGTCAAGGAAGTCAAGCCAGCCAAGATGAAGTGATGCTTCAAGGGAGGAAGGGAGGAAGGAAGGAAGGAAGGGAGGGAGGGAGGAAGGGACAGGACCATGGAAGGAAGGAAGGAAGGAAGGAAGGGACAGGACCATGGAAGGAAGGGACAGGACCATGGAAGGATGGAAGGGACAGGACCATGTATACGCTTCACTATGACCAAATAGCATAATCAACCAAAGACTTGCTGGTAGGAGATTCTTCCATCCTCGTGTGTGGGAACGCTGCTCTGCTCAAGGATGAAGCCTTTCACCAGCAATTTCTTACTAGATACAAAAAGAAGCCTTTGTGAACAAGTCCATGAATAGTTATGAGCGTTGTCTTAACAGAGACCCCCAGTGGCTATGTGGAATGTGAAATAGCAATGCAATTTCAAAAACTGCAGAAACTTGTAGTCCAAAGACAAGGTCCCACCATTTTTTCTGCAAGGCAGGATGATCAAAGCCATCTTAGCACAGTTCACCCACCCCCCCCCCAATTTCAATGGAACATTCCAACTTTTGTACAAATGCATTATCAGAAATGTATTTTTGCACTTTAATCTAATTATTGATTTGTTTTTTTCTTCTTCTTCTATATATCACTGGATCTTATTTTCAGAACAAATAATCATTTTGGAATAAAATATTTTACTGTAACTGCTTGAGTCTGAGCTTGCTTGACTTCAATAAACAATCATCACGAGAGCAGAATATCATCAGAAGAATGCCATTGGGCTAAAATGTATATCCCAGTATAGGACGACGCGGTGAGCTCATCATCGGTAAGGTAAAAGTGCTCATTGAATTGCCCCCGCCAAGCCTGAAGGGAAATTACACATGTAAACAAGTGATATAAACGTGTGTATGTTGGCATGGGAGGAGGAGGAGGAGGAGGAGGAGGAGGAGGAAAGCTGTCGCTCCAGTGCGGATGCTCAGCGAGCTACTCTGCATTTCTCTTATAGGCAGGAACTAATCAGTCTGTCAGCATCGGCCATAGTAGCCAGGAAAACACACACGCGCACACACACACGCACACACACACACACACACACACAGCTGGTCAGCTCAATATGGCAGGGGATGGACGGTGTACGTGACACAAACCTGCTTTCAAAACACCCTTGTTCTTGTTTGGCATATGGCACAGCTCGTCCAGACAGACACGCTGCTGCTGCTGCTGCTGCTGCTGCTGCTGCTGCTGACAAGCAAGCACACACACACCCGCACACACACGCACACACAAAGCAACCAAATGAGCAGCGAGGCAATCCCACACTACTCTGATTGTGAGTCGTGTGGGATTGCCTCGGATATGCCACGCATGACAAATGCGGTTCAGGTAGTTGACAATCAGAGTCCACGCCAGGAATAGCGGGACCACGTGGATGAGCTCGGCTTTTGCCAAAGGTACTGTACTCTTTTGATAGTGCAAGGGAAGTCGATTCAAGTGCACAATAGAATGAGCAGGTTTTGACAGCATGCGTAAATGCTGGCTGGATGAAATGAGCAACGGCCACTCTCGGACCAAGTTAGTGGGCTTTTCCCAATGCACCGTTGAAAGAAACAATGGTCACCAGTGAGCAAGCAATCTATTTGTGGGCCATCAGAAAGACAAACGCACAAACCAAAAGAGGGGACAAAAACAATGGTCTCTGAAGTCCCAATTCAAGTGCCAAAACATGTTTTGGCCTATCCTTAGTAGCCCCAACTTGTCCTGTCCTGTCCTGTCCTGTCCTGTCCTGTCCTGTCCTGTCCTGTCCTGTCTGCGTCGCATGCTTCCCTTCCTTTGTGTCTGCCAATTGCCAATTTGAAAATGGGCACTTCGGGCTTCGCAACGTGCTTTGTATTTGCAGAGCCGTTTTGGTTACTACCCAAGGGAACCGGTTCTCCCCTGGCCTCGGCGTTACCCCGAGGCCTAAGGGAAATGTCATTCAGTGAGACTCTCCTCAGTGAATCCTGGATGGAAGTGGAAGAGACCGTAAAAGGCTAAGGCACAGTAGACGTGGCTCTGCGCCGCTGACAGACACTTTTATGGCTTCCCACCGGCGGGGTGAGACGCAGGGTGGCAGGATGGACGGGACGGCCGGTGAACTGACACACACCCCGGCGGGGACTTCCTCCAGTGACAGAGGAAAGGAAGTGCACCGTTTTGCACTACACAATCACAGTAAGTCAGGAAGGTGAAAGCGGCTCTCCGTGGAAAATGACTTCCATGTATCAAGGGCAAGCTCACATTCCTACGGCAGCCAGACGTGCTTTACAGCTGCCACTCCAAAGGTCTGACTGGGCGGGCCGTCGTGACACCTGAAATAGCACAAAGACAGCATGCGTGGGCCGGCAGGCAGGCGGGCGGGCGGGCGGGCAGGCAGGCAGGCAGGCAGGCAGGCAGGCAAGCAGGCAGGCAGGCAGGCAGGCAGGCAGGCAGGCAGGCAGGCAGGCAGGCAGGCAGGCAGGCAGCCAGCCAGCCAGCCAGCCAGCCAGCCAGCCAGCCAGCCAGCCAGCCAGCCAGCCAGCCAGCCAGCCAGCCAGCCAGCCAGCCAGCCAGCCAGGCAGGCAACAGGTAGGAAGCGACTGAAACAGAACAGCGGCCGTGGCCTTTATAGATGGCTGCTGACGAGCTGGGAGCAGGTGTGGAAACGAGCCGTAGGTGCGGGCAATCGTGGTAAATGCTGCTGACGAGATGGGAGGGGCGGGAGAGATGCGCCGTACCGCTCGCTCGCATGGATGCACGGGTTGGCAAACCGCAGCAATCTGTTTTCACAGAGTTCATGGGAGGAGCGTGAAGGCAACGCTTGGTAGCGTTACAAATGTGCGCAAGGGGTCGCTCGGATGGAATCTCCTTCACGGCTTATTCACGTCCACTCTATAGCGGAGCCATGGTGACGCACTTTGCCAAAAACTCCCACATTGAAGTGTTTTCTTTCAAAACCTCGGAGACACTTGAGATAAGCTCTCGCCCCGAGATGCATCACAATGTCTTCCCTGTTCTTCTCCTTCCGTGGATGCGGGGAACTCCACGACCTTAGTTGGCGGGTGGTGGACAGCCCAGGCACAGCCATTCGCAGGAAAAGCATCCCCACAACGGCTTGCCAAAGTTAACAGACAGCAGAGGTTTCACTATCAAAGTTTGGCTGGAACAAACACAATAGCCACTAAAATAACACGCCTCCCCTGCTGCCTAGTCAAATAAGAACTGTTTCATTAGGAACATTTGGGAAATCAAAGCGCTCTGCCTTGGGTACTTTGCAGCCGGCTCCCCCCGGTGTTTGCAAGCATAGCTTCAGCTCTTTTACCAACAGCAAACCTGCGTGCGCTTGCTTTTACCGTAGTCACCGTGGGGGAAAGGGAAGGGGCCTTGCCTCGCTCCACATTTCGACTTCATTCATGGAGCAAAGACAAAGAAGATGGATGCACTGCTGTTGACATTCAGGAGATGGCTTTGAAAGGAACAGTTCTTTCAAAACCTCGGAGACACTTGAGATAAGCTTTGACAGTTCCTCCCTCCTCACGCCCTGATGTTTTGTCCTCAGTAAGCTTAAGGGACAAAACAGAAACGGTGATGAACAGAAGATCCAGAGGAGTCCGGATCAGCCCACGGCACGTGGATGGAGCGGCCCGGATGGAGCGGCCCGGGTGGAGCGGCCCGGGTGGAGGAGACTCGAAAAACGAAATCGCAACAAGAGAAACCCTTTGAGAGCGTTTGAACGGTCGGCCGACCACTATTGGCCGCAAAAGCGACATTGGCGCATGCTGGCGACATTGGCACATGCTGGCGACAGTTGGCAACTCCAGAGAAATGTCATCCACGTTGGCGCTCATTTCTCTTCAGCCTTTCAGAGTCGGAGGTGTTTACAGTAGGACATGAAAGGAGGGAGGGAGCTCAGCGCATTTGAGCAGGAAGTGGTGGAAAGAGTGAATAGTTGAGCTTTGACTCAGTGGGAGCGGGACTCGGCTGATATATTGGAGATCAAAGTCGGACAGTGAAGCTATATTGACATGAAACAAATGGGCTGTTTGCTCAGGGCACAACTTCAACACACTTGAAGTGATCAATCTCAGTGGAAAATTCCACGCTCACCTCCTCGTACGGCGCGCGCTCCGTCAAATGATGACCTTTTTCTCGCCACGTGGGGTCCTATCTGTTGTTTGGTGAATCCACACACCTCCTTGGGCTGGCTCTTTCAACCCCTCAATGTGCAAATGTAGAAAGGGAGCATTGCAAGAGCTGCAGTGAGGCAAAAGGATTTTGTCGCAAATATGCACAATACGTAGTAGGTATTGTTGCTCCTCTCTCCAAAGGAAACGGACCAGCCACTTGCCCGATGCGACTGGCGTTCAAGCTCCAGAGGGGATGTTTTTGGAAAAATGGAAGTACAACAAGAGGAGCCAGAGTGAGGTTGACGACGGGGGTCCTCACGGTTTCATCCTCCTTCCGAGAGCAGACCGTGTACAAGACATTATGGAATTAGAGTCAGCGATGACACAAAGGAATGCGACACGTGACGCTCGTCAGAAAAGGTCCAGTGTACGTAGTATGTGGCTAAAGTCTATTTATTTGGTTGCTGCTCTAATCTCACTGACAGAAGCGGCATTTGGCGGTGGGCTCCGTATTGCATACCTAACTCAGGACCTTGTCTAAACAGGAAACAAGTTGGAAGCACTTCTTTGTAGTGGAGAAGTCGCTCGGGCGGCTGGCCAAGCCTTCTTGCTTTTGTGGCTCTGCAGCAAGCACAGAGCAGGAGCAGGGGCAGGGGCAGGAGCAGGGGCAGGGGCAGGGGCAGGAGCAGGGGCAGGAGCAGGAGCAGGAGCAGGAGCAGGAGCAGGAGCAGAGGCAGGGGCAGGGGCAGGGGCAGGGGCAGGGGCAGGGGCAGGGGCAGGAGCAGGAGCAGGAGCAGGAGCAGGAGCAGGAGCAGGAGCAGGAGCAGGGGCAGGGGCAGGGGCAGGGGCAGGGGCAGGGGCAGGGGCAGGGGCAGGGGCAGGGGCAGGGGCAGGAGCAGGAGCAGGAGCAGGAGCAGGAGCAGGAGCAGGGGCAGGGGCAGGGGCAGGGGCAGGGGCAGGGGCAGGGGCAGGGGCAGGGGCAGGGGCAGGAGCAGGAGCAGGAGCAGGAGCAGGAGCAGGAGCAGGAGCAGGAGCAGGAGCAGGAGCAGGAGCAGGAGCAGGAGCAGGATGGCGGGGGGAGTTGCACTGCTGACATTTGCCTGATCTGATGACAGGCAGCCCAGCCCCTCTGTGGATCTGTTCCAAAGTGCCTTCACAAGGAAAACAATGGCACTAGTTGATCTGTTTTTTCTGCTACGAGAGCCAAGCGACCAAAATACACATGCCGTGGCTATCCGTAGGGAGAAAAGTCTTCAGCTGGGCTTTGACTGATATTTCAAAGCAATCCATTTGTGCAGTACCTAGATGAAATCCACACACACACACATCCAACAATGGCAGATAACAAGAGTCCCGTCAAGGAAATTCAGCAGCCCTGGTTTCCATCTTACTCAGCTTCTCGCAGAGGAAGACACTTATTGAACATCCGTCCGGCAATTTGCTTGTGTTAAAACCTTGGTGTTTTGACAAGACATTCTTTGTGTGAGCCACTGTTTGAAACGTGGGACTGACTGTGCATTGAATGCCACTGACACGTAGGATTAAGAAGCTCAGCTCAGCTCAGCTAAGCTCAGCTCAGCTCAGCCTGCATTTTTTTGCTCCATTCTGATAGGGTTAGGGTTTTTTCCCTTTGCCTATTTTACACGTCCTTTGAAACGCTCTGGCCTTAGCAAACAGTAAGTAGATGTTTATTTGAAGGGAAGTGAGTGCCACTGAAGTGCCCAATTGACCACAACCAAACAATGTGCTGAAAAAGCATTGCGCCAAGTCAAATGGACGGTGCCAGCCATCATGAAAGGCCGTGTCCACTATCGAGGAGGAGAAAAACAGGTTCTTTGTAAGCTGAGTAATTGTTTGCTGACTTCTCTTAAGTAACAATCAGAAGGCTCATACTATGGAGCGAGCTCCGTGCGTGCCACTTGGGATGAAAGGCAGGAGACGCTCGGGAATTTGGTCAGGAGGCCCACGTGGCCGGTCGGTCGGTCGGTCGGCCACGTGGCCAGGCGCCCGCCCACATCCGAAAGCTCTTCACGTCATGTGTCATTGGCGATACGTCGTATCTGCTTTGTGAAAAGTCCCGGCTCCTTGATGTGTTCACCTTCGGAACGCCAAATCAATCCCTTTTCTGTGTCACTCACGGGAAGACGTATTCCTCCTATGCCTGCCATGATGGCAAGCGACAGCAGAAAGCACGACCGCATCCATTTTCCCTTCTTTCATGTTTGAGTGGCAGAAAGTCAACAGGTCTCCAAAGAAGAATCGCTCACTTTGATCCTTGTTGGAAAGCTGCAATTTGACAACGGCCCAATGTGAGTGACACCTTTTTTCAGGTGTAACTATTTTCATCACTATGACAAAGCGGTGGAGTTTTCACTGCCGTGTGCTTGCCGTTCACCATTCCTACGCTGTCAAATCAAGTCGCGCGGCTCTGATGCTGTATTGTTGTTGTGTTGTTGGTAACGTGTGAACGATGCGCAAAGAATTTCAACGGATGAACTATTTCTTTCTTTATTTATGATGCAGTTGTGCGCAGTAATGATCTCTGGCGCCCGAGGGGTGTCAAGGACAATGAAAACACAGGTGCGCCCCCCCCCCCCCCCTCCCCTTTAAAGAGTTAGGCGCTCACTCCAAAGGAGCCAGCAGCATATGCGGCGATATAAACACACAGCAGGGATCTTTTTAATCACATTTAACCGTTTCAACGTGAAATTCCCTCAAACATTACAACTGATCCTTTCTCTCTGTACCCCTCCCTGCCTGCCTTCACAGGTCGCTTGAGACAATGGCATCAAAACGTCCACTTGTACTTGGGGTGGCATATGGACACTTGCAACATGGGCAATTGTCAACGCATGCATTTTTCTACTACTGGCACCGCAGTCCAGTCCAGTCCAGTCCAGTCCAGTCCAGTCCAGTCCAGTCCCGATCCCTCAAAATCTGCTGCCCTCTGATATCCACTGACTCAAAGGGCTTGTGCGGGGAAACCCCCATTCCGATACAGTAGTGTCAAAACAAAGTCCGCTCCATGCTATCAGACCGGAATCATGACATAGAGAGGGAAAGCGACGTGGAGCGAAGAGCAAATGGCTTGACGTTCCTCGTAAGTCATCTGAAAGCATTTGGTTCGGCCAAAGCATTGGAACTGCCGACCGAGATTGCTTATATTCGCTTGCCTGGTGTTCGTAAACGGAGTTCCGCATCGGGAACGTGAGCCCAATGTTTCTGCTCGCCAAACGAGTGTTTTCGTAACAATTTGCAGACTTCCAAATGTCCCGGGCTCTACAGACGGAGGGGAAGAAGCCACTCGTCCGTTCATCAATCATCTCGCTTGGCAGAAAACGAGATGGGAACGTGTCGGCCGGCCGGCTCGCTTCATTCTAAGAAATGACTAAGATGGCCGAAAAATACACACAAACAAAGACAAATAAACTCTAATGTGCAGGCAGGATACGATCAAATCAAATTGCAACTTTGGATACAAGCCCAGTTTTCAGACAGGAAACAAGAAAATAGCCGCTGCACACTGAGAGCAATGTTGCTGTCTTCAACTTGAGCAATCCTTCAAGTCACACCCAACAAGCCAAAAAAGCAATCGAATGTGTTCATCCAATGGACAGATGGCCTTTTGGTCGCCTTTGCATGGGAACTCACTCACTCACTGCCTCACTCACTGCCTCACTCACTGCCTCACTCACTGCCTCACTCACTGCCTCACTCACTGCCTCACTCACTGCCTCACTCACTGCCTCACTCACTGCCTCACTCACTGCCTCACTCACTGCCTCACTCACTCACTGCCTCACTCACTGCCTCACTCACTCACTCACTCACTCACTCACTCACTCACTCACTCACTCACTCACTCACTCACTCACTCACTCACTCACTCACTCACTCACTCACTCACTCACTCACTCACTCACTCACTCACTCACTCACTCACTCACTCACTCACTCACTCACTCACTCACTCACTCACTCACTCACTCACTCACTCACTCACTCACTCACTCACTCACTCACTCACTCACTCACTCACTCACTCACTCACTCACTCACTCACTCAGGTCAAGTGCTGCATGATTCTCAGCTTTCCTTTATGCTTGTGAGATGACGTCCTCTGGCCATTCCGCATGAAAGCAAAACAAAATGGCATTCAGGTTGCCTGCATTTCGTTCCAAGAGCACAAGCAAAGGAAGAAGAAAAAAAAAAAAACATCGCAATTGTGAGCATCAGTCAAATTGTCATGTCTCAAGCTAATATTGACATGTGTAAGAAAAGCATTCCCTGCCCTGCCCTGCCCGGCCCTGCCCTGCCCATACAGTGTGCTGAGTAATTTAGGGAAGAGATTCCAGCATCACTTGGACGACGTGTCCAGCAACGTCAACAATTAGGGGAGCTGATTGCATTCCCGCATGTTGCCAAGCAGCAATTTTCATTGTTAAGAACCTAAAGAAAACATTTAGGCCCGATGCCGAAAACTGCTTTGCTTTGCTTTGCGCTGTTTTATTCAAATGAACTAGGAGAGAGTTTGCGAGTGCCTCTTGCAGCTTGAACGTTAAAGCAGGGCTATCCGGTTCCAAACTCAGCTATACATTAGCAGAAGAAAGTGGGCAGCTCAGTCAACTTCTTCCATCTCTGTGAAGCTGCTGCTGTGCTCCTGCACCCGAGCAACACGTTGGAGATGGTTAGACGTCAAGCAGCAGCCAATAAAAAGGATGGTGCTTTTGTGAGTCCAGACCCGTACGCTGCGGTCACAATGGACCTTGCAATATTTTGCCTTCCAAAACAAGCCAGCCTAACTCGCCCACATTCTACACGTCTCTCTCGTTCTAATGGATGAAGTATGGGTGCTTTGAACGACGATCCTCCCCACAGATGCCGCTTGCCTGCCTGCCTGCCTGCCTGCCTGCCTGCCTGCCTGCCTGCCTGCCTGCCTGCCTGCCTGCCTGCCTGCCTGTCTGCAAGTTCCAGCACCTCGCTGCAATCGCATTGAGCTTCCCAAAACAAAAGAAAAGTCGTGATGAAGTACACCAAATGCACAAAAGCCAGCAGATTTCTTCATGTCTTGTGTTCTCTCTGTTATGTTTTTGAGGCAGGCACTGGGGAGATTCCTGGCAAAGAGCCGGTCGGTCCGTCTCAATTGCAAGCAGCTGCCCGCCCGCCCGCCCGCTCGCTCGCACAAAACCGGCGCTATCTCCTTGGGGATCTGCGCCATTTTGATTTTGATTCAATCATTCCAACAGGGTGGCTTTTCAAAGTTGTCATTTAGCGTTCATCATTCTTTGGAGCTGAAAATCACCGGAGCGCCCCCTTGCTGCACACGCTCAACCTGAGCTAGATTGACTGCTCGCTCGAATGACACTTTTCATTCCGAGCGAGCCGTCGATTGAGATGCAATTTACAATTTGCCCGTAATGTCCAAGTGACAAAGCGCGCAGTTGGGAAGAGCCGCTCCGTGCGAGTGGAGGAACAAACAGAGGGAAAACACAGCTGTGGATTTCAAGGGCAGAGCTCGACTGCGGAGAGCGCAGAATCCTTCTGCCTGATGGGTCAAAGCACACGCTGCATCTCCACCTCATGTGGTTTGCTATGTTTACCTTCTGGTCATATGTTCCCTGCCTGGTCACACTGGCTGTGGCAGAAGCTGCTAGCTTCCCCGTGCCTCTATCCGCAGATGTTGCAGACGTTTATTTAGATTTAGAAGGCCGGCCGGCCGGCCGGCCGGCCGGCCGACCGGCCGGCCGACCATTCGGCCTTTGCTTTCTTCAGTTGCATCGGTGAGCTGTCCGTCCAGCGGTGGGTGGGGTCACGTGCCTTGTCACGTGTGGGCCGCTTCCAAAACCACCGCTCCAGTCCACTGCACGTGGAAAGATGAGAAAGCTGAAAAGTGCCCAAACGTCCAATCAAGTGACTCGACGCAATCGATTGTCTGCCTGGATTTAGGGATGGATCGATGGCAGTATGGGAGAGAAAATGCACCAATGTTCCCCACAAAGAGTCATGTTCCCCAGATCCCCCTCTGTGGGCCACGGTGTCACTTCCTCCGGAGAGTCATAGAATGTGGGCAAGTTGTTCCACCTGCTCCTCTGCCGCCGCCGCTCGCTGGTGTGAGAGGCCTGACGGGAGTCAAGCTTACGTGTTGATTCAGCTTTCTCCCCAAGGAATAAAGAAGTAGGGGGGGGGGGGGGGGGGGGGGGAGGTGGACGTGGCCTGCTGTGATCCACATGACATGGACAAATTCATCAAGCAAGATTTCCATCAATTAAGTGCGGTGTCAAGACAAAGGCTGCCACTTTCAATTGATTCTTGTATTACAGCATGGAAAAGCCTGCAAATATGGCAACTATTTTGTCAGTCGGACCCAAAATCACAACTGGTATTAAGTGTGCTTTGGTGTCAATTTAAAAAGAATATAGTACGGATATGTATCTCCCATACGTTGTCTGAACCGCTTTGCTTTGAATCATTTTCGTGACAATGTGTTCAGCATTACTACTAGGTGGAATGTAGCCACGCATTTCTGTGTGGCTACATTGAGAAAGAATTAATTGGGGGCGAAGCATACAGAAATAAACAGGGTACATTATCTCCCAAAAATAATGGCGGCGGCCATAACCTTGTTTTTCAAGTGGCCGATTATGTATGTGTGAGGTCTCCCTCCCTCCCAACCTCCCTCCCTCCACAAGCATCACCCTCCACTTGTTATGACATCAGATATGTTCACGCAAAGCCGCAGCGTGGCAGCATGGGAGGATTGGCACGGAGGTTGCGCATACCAGCACTAATAGAGTGAAAGAAAGAAAGACCTCCACTTGGAATCAGATAACAGTCCACTGATCTGACCCAAACGTGAGCGAATATGAACAGTTTGGCATGATTTTCCAATCCAAACCTCCCATATTGGCAAGCGCGCGCTGAGTGACGCAGCTTTGCTTGCGTGTGACAAAGGCCGTCCCGACCGACCAGCTTTGTCGGTGGCCCCGAACGGCAGATTTGTTCTGTTGGCTAGCTACGCGCAGAGGATAGCTCACATTAGCTAGCGCACGTCCAACTGTTCGAAATGCGGGAAAGCAAATCCCAGGAAGTATCATCACCGTTTACGGCGTGGCAATGGCCTTGTCATCGTCCATTGATGGCCATGCAAAAATCACCTCCAAGCGAGAATCATTGCACTTTTTTATTGGCTCACTGAGCACGATAGTATCTGGAGTTGATGGGGCTGTTAATCAGTAGCAATGACTCATTGATATTTTGGCTGGTTCCAGTCAACTTTCACCATGCTTCCATTTCCCCACGACCTCTCGGTCTTTTCAAGCATGAAGGATATGTTGCAAGACGAGGCGAAAATTCCTTCTTTTCGGACCAGGAGATATGAAACGCTCGGCCTCAAATTAGCGTGCGCTGTGTATCAATGTTTCGGAAAGCGCGTTTTGCATGCTGTACAATTGTTGGAAATGGGCCATCCAACGATTCCCTCTGGAGGAATCCGTCAATTCCAGTGAACTGTACTTTGAGTCGATATTAATGAGGGATGTCGACAAATTCCTCCGGGCTCAAATTTGTGAAGAATTGACTTCTAAAGCTACTGAAGTCAAAAGACATAAACATTACACGTCCCCCAGTGGGAGGTTTCCTGAGGTCATCTGTCTGAACAAGAGCACCAGATTCAGGGGAAGCACTCACTTTGGGCAAAATATCTACCGTGCTCTTTTGTTTTCGTAGAATCGACTAACAAACAGCTCAAAAGTCAAAGTCAAAAAAGTCAAAGTCTGCCTTATTGTCAATTTCTTCACATGCCAAGACACACAAAGAAATCGAAATGACGTTCCCGTTGCTATCCCACGGTGACAAGACATAGTACACAATATACTACATACAAGTAAAGAACACACAAAAATAAAAACAAGAAGGCACAAACAATGAATAAATAAGAGTGATGAATAAATAATAAATAAACAAACAAATCTCAGGATTTGCATCAGGTTACAGGTACAAACAAGCATGCCAATGACAAGTGCTGCTTTAAGTGCAGGGCGAGGAACCGGCAGCACACAGTCCGATTCAAGTTCAAGGAGCTTTTTACACGTGCAATGTATCTATCCTGTGACATCTGATTGCAAGACTTGCGCTTCATGTTTTACAGTAGTGCAAAGTGCAAGGGCTCCTTCTGCTGGCAAATTTGATGGAGCTGAGATGTGGGTCAAGCCCAAAAAGTGACGTGTTGCAGCTGCATGCAGCAGAATGAATACAGAGCCGCCCGCGGCCTCCATTTATCACAGCCAATCTTGGCCCAGGGTTAGTGACACACTGGGACTATGGCTGTCATCTAGACCATACATTATGTCAGTTGTAGCTGATTTTTTTATTAGCTGGATGATAGATGGGTCTTTATTTCTTTTCTTTTCTCTCTCTCTCTCTCTCTCTCTCTCCATGAGAGCAAACACAAACTTGAACGTGGGAATACGTGGACTCTCCTCGCTGCCTGGTTTGGACGAATCGGGTTTCCAATGTATTGAAACACCGAAAGATGATAGTGGAGTGTGTCCGCGGTATGTGGGAAATATTTGAACACAAATATGAGTCTTTACGAACAATCAAGACTTCCAAAGCTTAATCTAGGGGTGTTGGTGGTAAAAGCTTCTGAGGGGAAGCGTGATCTTATGTATTGTTGTGTGCACGTGCACGCTTTTGACCTTTGTTTCATCGCGAGCACGTGAAACTACAATTGAATTCAAAAGAAATTTTGCCCATACATCTGATGAGGTGTGTGGTCCTACGTGCCCGCCTGCCCGCCCCAGTAGTGGCATGATACTTGATGGTATTTCGTTATCTTTTTTTTTTTTTTTTTTTCCATGTGATATGATCGTTTGAAATAAAAGGACATTTGTGCACATTTGATTCGTTCATAACACGTTTGTGGCGTTTTAAGGTGGAGAGCTTGTAATTTACGAGCTGACCTGAAGGCAACTCCTCCTTGCAGCCCACTATGAACTGTGGGTAATGAAGTACATTGCGCTTTGCGTGGAGCTCAGCTCGTCCGTCCGTCCGTCCGTCCGTCCGTCCGTCAGTCCTGGCGTCATTTTGATGAAGTGGTGACAGTGAAAATAAAATATGATGAGTGGAAGGACTGTAATAGTGACCGGCGCCAACAGCGGCATTGGAAGAGCCACGACCGCGGGGATTGTGAAGCTCGGCGGCCGCGTTATAATGGCTTGCAGGGACGTCAAGAGTGCTGAGGAGACAGCCCAAGAGCTCCGACGAGACACTTGTGTTGACAGCCAACTCGTGGTGGTCAAAGAGCTTGACCTCGCCTCACTTAGCTCGATACGCAGTTTCTGCCAGAGCATAAACAAGGTCTTCATCGTCCGCGTGAAAGCGCTCTCCTTCTTTTCTTTTCTATTCTTTTCTTTTCTCTTCTTTTCTTTCGATACGACGTGTACATTCCTGCACGTAAACACCGGCTGGCTGGCTCGCTCGCTCGCGTGCAACCTTTTGCATGTTGCTGCGTCACATTTCTCGGAGGCTTCTCCCGCATTACAATAGTAGACAGTGATACTAGGTGTAATTCTCGGTTGATAGTCGTTTACAGCAGTGTCAGGTGTCAGAAATATTTCCGCGGACCGGCTTTTGTAGAAGGAAGTAATACATTGATCGACATCAATCCTACATTTATCATAAATACGATGAAATGATACGACTGGCACAAAAACCAATATAAACCACATCCAAATCAAACTCACCATTACGTTGAATTAGTGGGAGCACTGAGCTTGGTTCTCAGAAGAAACTTCGGTAATCGCTTCTGTCCTTCTTGTTCGTTTTTCTCTTTCCGGTCCGCGGCCTGGCGGTTGGGGACCACTGATATACGTACGTACGTACGTCCGTACGTACGTCCGTACACCTTTATGTGTACAACGTATTCTTTAATTGCTGTATGTTGTCTTTTGTGGACCAGGAAAAGCGATCGCTGAAGGATTTTTTTTTTTTTCATGCGGTCATCAAGTATTCCCTCTTTTGCGGCGCAGGAAGAGCCTCGGTTAGATGTGCTGATAAATAACGCAGGGCTCTACCAGTGTCCGTACAGCAAAACCGAGGACGGCTTTGAGATGCAATTTGGGGTCAACCATCTGGGCCATTTCCTGCTCACCCACCTGTTGCTGGACCTCATGAAACGATCCGCTCCCAGCCGTATCGTCGTGGTCTCCTCCAAACTCTACAAACACGGCGACATCAACTTTGACGACTTGACGAGTGAACAGAAATACGACAAGGCTTTTGCCTACAGTCGCAGCAAACTCGCCAACTTGCTATTCACCTGTGAGCTGGCCCGCCGACTGGAAGGGAGCGGGGTGACTGTCAACGCTCTGTCTCCCGGTATGGTGAGGACTAATCTCGGACGGCATGTCCGTGTCCCAGTGATAGCCAAGCCTGTATTCAACCTGCTATCCTGGGGCTTGTTCAAGAGTCCTGAACAAGGAGCTCAAACGTCAATCTATTTAGCCTGCAGCCCTGATGTCGAGGAAGTCCAGGGACAGTTCTTTTCAGACTGTCAGCCTCAGGTTCTTCTTGACAAGGCCACTGACTGCCAAGTTGCCAGTAAATTGTGGGACATGAGTGAAGTCCTGGTTGGAATTGTTCAATGATTATGTGTGCACTTGACACAATTGTTACAAATTCTTTCAACACCAATGTTCTGGTGATAACTTCAGGTTCTTCTTGACAAGGCCACTGACTGCCAAGTTGCCAGTAAATTGTCCTGGTTGGAATTGTTCAATGATTATTTGTGCATTTGACGCAATTGTTACTTTCAACACAAATGTTCTGATTATAACTCTTATCATATGTTCTTATTAGGCTACTTCTTACCTTAAGCAATGACACACTTTGTTGAAGTGTATTGTTTTGTTACATTTCCCCTATTATTATTGCTCATATATAATCGCATTTTTGTCTGTTCTGAATGTGCACAATCGTGATATGTGCTCTGTTGTATTTACCGCTGTACTTGTGCAATTTGTTCATTAAAGCCATTTGGAGAAAGAAAGAAAGAAAGAAAAAGAGAGAAAAAAGCAGCTCTGTCCCAACATGGCCGCCTTATGGCGACGTCGCCTCAGATCGGCTTGGCTGAGTCGGCACGCCATGGTCATGTACCGTATGTTTGACACAGACGTTCCAAAAAAAAATGTCTGAGCTCACAGCGCGCATCTGTAGTGTTTATTTCTCTAGATCTATGGTCGCGGTAGCTCTGGTGCACGCACGCATAGCCTTCTCTTTCCCTTGCGCAAATTGCGCAGCTTTGACGTTCGACAAGTGTCCTTCGCTAAGCGGAAAGAAAACAAGCAGGTCATGTGACGTGCGCCTGATCGTCTCATCTGTGCTGGTGGTGAGAGCGAGTGGCTCCAGTAGTTTTCGTTTCGCCGAGCCCACTTCTGGATCCATTAACCCGAGGGAGGCCTGGTATGTGGTGGAGTCATCTCACGCCACGCTCCGAAAGCACATTTAGTTCACCTATGTCACGTATTCAGCTCGTGTTGCTTATTTGACCCAGTTGGTGGGAAAAAGGACCGAAGTGGGTCGAGTTAGCGTTCACTTTAGCATCCACGAATGTGCTTGGTCAACTTCCATTTGTGTCATTCATTGTTGAACATTTCTCATGGTTTCCTTTCGATTGTCGATAGAAAGCGTGAATGACACCGTGAGTAGACAGAGCGACCACCATGGCTGACGTGAGTATTTCGAGCATCATACGTGGTTCTTACTCTTAGCGCAGATGTTTTCAGAAAGCAGCATAGGTCGTCAGTCAATGAGACAAGTTGAGAACCATGCACATTTCAACCATGGTTGGTAGGAACGGAGCTCTTGTCCAACTCCCTGTATACAGTAGTGATATGTACAGTAGATTTATGGTTCCTTTCCATGATCCAACCTTTTTCTTTTACAGGACTTGAAAAGATATCTGTACAAACAGTTGCAAAGGTATGTGACATCATTTGACTATATACGTATGGATGTATGTGCGTCAACGTATTGAAGTTTGACATGACGTGCGTTTTCACTTGGGTGTTATGATTCCCTAAATCGTTGGTTGAATTTGATTGGCGACTCCATTTGTTTTTGTCTCTTTACGGCACCTGTTGCGTCTGCAGTGTTGAAGGTCTTCACGCAATCGTGGTTACAGACAGAGATGGAGTTCCAGTTATCAAAGGTATTCAAGCAAATGCTTGGACCCTCTGGACACGTTTGCTCAAAAATCTGTTCTTCTGTAGCTTGCCGATTTCTTTTTCTCCATTCTTCCTGCAGTTGCCAATGACAATGCTCCGGTGCATGCGCTGAGACCAGGGTTCTTGTCCACGTTTGCTCTGGCAACAGATCAAGGAAGCAAACTGGGCCTCTCCAAAAACAAGAGTATTATCTGCTACTACAATAGCTACCAGGTCACAATGTTTCTTTTCTAATATAGTACTCCCGAGAAGACAAGAGAAAAAATGAGGCTAATGAATCATCATCATCATCGTTACATATCCTATCATGGTTTTCTTGTGTCCTCTTAGATCATGATCTGATATGTCTCTGTGTTCAATAGATTGTGCAGTTCAACTGGTTGCCTCTTGTCATCAGTTTCATCGCCAGCGGCAACGCCAACACAGGTAAACAACAGTTTGTTTGTTGTCCCATGAGTAAGGCGTGCCTAGCTCCCGTCCTCAAGGGGCGCTGTCTTGCCTGTTTTCCATGTCTTCCGCAGGAAGACGTGCAAAGCTGGCAGGACGGCTCCCCTTGAGGACTGATTTTGATTGATCAAGTTTTGGCCTCTTACAGTGACATTGTGAGCTGAGCTTTGTTCCTCTCTGTCTTTTTCTCAGGTCTCATCATGAGTTTAGAGAAGGAGTTGGCTCCACTAATAAATGAGCTGAGGCAGGTAGTCGAAGTGACATAAAGTGTGAGCGACATCAAAGCCTCGAGGGTCGATCGACATCAGGAATCCCCCCCCCCCCCCCCATTGATTGTATCGGAGTCCCTTCAATCATGATTTAACATCAACGCTTTGTGCTGTGTTGTAAACAAGGGTTTTGGGTTTAATCTGATACTGGTCATCTGAATAAAAGTTGTCATGCATACCAGGTTTTGTTGATGTACAATTGTAGTCATGCTCAATTCTGCTACAACTGCTTCATTTGCGATTTTGTTGATTTTGCTTCCACGTATTATACATAAAACAGTACCACGCGCTGATCTACAAATATACATGTCTTATCCCTGAAAATGGGACAATTCCAATCGTCCACCCGCCTGTATTTACGCAGCCGAGACTGTGAGGGGCGCTAGAGGTTTTTCGTAACGTTTCCGACAAGGTTTCCCGCCGAAAACTAAACAGGCAAGTAGCAGGAAGCAACAAGCCAGCAACAAGCCAGCGGGTGCAACGCTTCAACAACAACAACAACAACAACAACAACAACAACAACATCAACAACGATGAACACGACTCCGAATGACGATTGTAACAGCAGCCAGGTCACCGCTGTGGTCTCCAAGTGGGTTGTGGACTTTCTTTTTAACACTCTTTGTCGACGTTTTAAAGAGAGAAGTCATGATGCCTTCAATGACGCCATCTCCACTTATGAATGTGAGTTGTTTTCATTTGACTTGACTAATTAAGCCCTAGGCTTCGTCTCCCTCCTTGCACTGTTATTGCTGTAATAGCATGTACTAAACAATCAACTCAACGAAAGCAACTGTGCAAAAAGTGTTTCCCCCCCAGTCATCCACAGCGCATGTCTGAACACATAGTGGTTGCTTTTACCTGAATAACTGGTTATCCATGCATGCATGCATGCATCCATCCATCCATCCATCCATCCATTATGATATGCTGGAGCCTATGATCGTTTTCCTCTCCCAGCCCTTTCTCAGACACCAATATTTGAAGGAGGAAGCTCACAGGAGAAAACGCTAATCTGCGCTTTCCTTGCTCGGGTCATGCAAGGCAAGAAGCTGGGTAAGACTGACTCCCTCCCCAACACCCAGCCAGCCACCCACCGACCCACCTTTGTGTACCTTTCATTTGACCTTTCGTCATCACCCCTCCAGACGTCCGATTTAACGACGACGATGACGCGATGCCTCTTATGTCAGCGGCCAAAACCTGGGTTCACCTCAAAGATGCTGTGGAGGATCAAAGATTGTATGAGAATATCACAGCTCACCTCATCGTACAGGTGATCCTGAAGTGGGCGAGGAACTGCAAAGAGAGCAACAATAGTTTGATGTTGTTGACAAACATTCAAATGGTTTCCCCCCCACTGAGCCGTTTGGATTGTGCAATTTCACGTGACATTTTTGTGTCTTTGTCAGGCTGTAGCCTTGTGCTTGGAGAAAGGCCAAAGAGCGCAGGCGTCCGGTGCCCTGCGGTGGTTCGACGAGCACGTCGAATACCCGCATAAAGTGGCAGCCAAACTCGCCAACATTGTGTCGCACATGGACACCTACCACCCTTACCTCACCATGTTCAATTTCGATCGACTGCTGGAGGTGGTTCAGACCTTCCTGGACGCCTACCTGGCCAAGAATCCGACCGACTTCCTTGCCAATGTTGGCGCGCCCACCGCAGGCTTTTTTTCTCACGAGGGTCCTGCTTTGGAAAGGTATGTAATATGAGGAGAGCTGATTATTATTGTCTGTCTCTCAGGAAGCCGTCAAGAAGATCCAGTGTTCCAGCAGTACGGATGCCACAGACGGCGTGGCCGCTGAAGACAAGTCTCTCTTGGAGAAGGTGGACCACGCGAGACTCGAGACCAAGTAGGAAATGATCCGCTCGTGTCAGTCGGACTGACGATTTCTACAAAAACAACTGTCATCCAGAATAAGTCGTCGTTGCCAGATATTAAAACCTCTACATTCGATTGCGGTCATAAATCTTCAATCGTTCTTTTGCAAAATAACCCCTCGAGTTAGCCCACTTGAAGAGCTCTCAGAGGCTCAATTGGACAAGCCGCGTCGCTTTGTAAAATGTTGCCTTTCACACTTTTGTAGGACAGAAGCAAATCTCCAAGTTAGCAAGAAGCTGCGAGTGTCCCTCCAATGGCAATCGGTCAACAGTGAGTTGTGGCACTGAGCCTTTGTTTATTGCTATTTGGAATTCTCTTCCATGAGCACAAATGTCACCCACAGAGTTATTGTCCACCGACTTGTCGACTGATGCGGACAAGCAAAGCGTGGAGGCCTTACAAGACACCACTCTCGCTGAAGAAGAAGAAGACGTTGAGTATGGACCGTAAATGCTTTCAATGCGCACCAAATTGTCATGACAGCCGAGCAAAGCTCTTACGATTGCATTCACATGAATAAAAATAGCTATCCTAATCGGAGCAGAGCTTTTGTTACATCTCAAATATTGAGGAAGCTACCGTATTTTCCGGACTATAAGTCGCTCCGGAGTATAAGTCGCACCAGCCATAAAATGCCCCAAAAAGTGAAAAAAACATATATAAGTCGCTCCGGAGTATAAGTCGCACTTTGGGGGGCAATTTATTCGACAAAATCCCACACCAAAAACAGTCATGAACGAGCAACAACAGGCTAAACAATAGCAACAACAGGCTAAACGATAGGTATGCTAACGTGACAAATACAAACAAAGAGCTGAGAACGGGCCTGACGTAACATATAGAGTGATTAAGGACAACTATTACATGAATAACATGTTTATAAAACCATCGGTGTCACTCCAATTCATTAAATAGCAACAACAGGCTAAACGATAGGTATGCTAACGTGACAAACACAAACAAAGAGCTGAGAATGGGCCAAATAATAATAAATAATAATAATAAATATAAGGAGCAAAAATAGAGCAAGTGTACATACAGCAGACAGTGGACTTGGATATGGTGCTTTAAAGTGTTAATTGCTTTATTTGATGTTTTCTCTATTTTTTATGTTTTGAATATGTTCAAGATAAAGATATAAAAGCATGTGAAGTGATCAACTATACTAAAAATAACATGGGAAGTGGTCAACTATACTTGTAAGTAAGTGGACTTAATGCTCAAGTAAAAATTTGTGAAATAAAACATATATAAGTCGCTCCTGAGTATAAGTCGCCCCCCCACCCAAACTATGAAAAAAAGTGCGACTTATAGTCCGGAAATTACGGTAAATGTCTCACCAGTCAAGCATTTTGGACCACCTCCAATAGCGTTCATTCAACGTTTTTCTTTACTTGCCCTAGACCGAAACGTAAGGTTCGCTCGTCAAAAAGCACCGCCGCCTCTGGCAGAAGACTGTTCTCCAGCAGTGAGTTTAGTTTGTTCTGTTTATTGGCTGTATTCATTTTTTGAAACGGTAATACATATCCTGCAAACAGATTGCTCACAGATGGACGCATCGCCGAAACCCGCAGCGACGGCACGTGACGCAAAGACAACAGCAGCAGCAGCAGCAGCAGCAGCAGCACCTCGGGTGGGTATGCTGCTAATTCATGGATTCGGAGAACTCGACATGACAATTGCAACAATTCCAATGTCCTTTTGTGTCTTGTAGAACGTCCGCTTGTCCGCTGAAGATAAAGCCGGCCCGTCGGGGGAGACGGCTGCAACGTAAAGCTTCCTTATGACAATTGATTTACGTGGTCGGAGGCGTTCGTTCTTGCTCTTCGTAAATGCAAAGACAACAGGGGACTTGACTCGTGTTAAAACCATAGCAATGACCCATTTTATTCTTTGATTTTACATAACCCCCATACAGGGCAAAACGCAAACTTTTGTCCTCTCCAACAAATACGTGGGAGCAGGATGCTCAGATGAAGCCACCGGCCAAGAAAGGTATTTGACGTGACTCTCTCTCTCACGCGCTCGCTCTCGTTTGGATTGTTGCCAGCTCAGTTCAAAAACCATGCAGACGCTCCAAACATGTCCAATTCCACACATTGGTTGAGGCCATTCCATTTCAACTGGTGCTTTTCTGTTTTGTAGATCTCGACACTTCTGTCGTCAGTCCGCAGCGCAGGACTCATCGGGTTAGTTGGAGCGAGGGAGGGAGGGAGGGAGGGAGGATACGTGGTGCTCTTTTTCCAAACGTACTGATTTCTATACGCATCTTGTAGAAATGGACTCGCGAGATGGACCTTAGGCTGTTGCAGGGTGTCCGCCGTCATGGCAAAGGCAAGTGGAGGAGCATCCTGCAGGATTATGACTTTGAGGGCCGCACCGGGGTGATGCTCAAAGACCGCTGGAGGATTCTGGAGAAGCTCCACTGAGCTAAGAAGATCAAAGGGACAAGCCTACCTCTCTATGGGTGCCTTCTATTGTACATAGTCTGTGGTTTTTGTGTATATATATATATATATATATATATATATATATATATATATATATATATATATATATATATATATATATATATATAATTGGTAGGGTTCTTCAAAGATAACGTGGCTGCAAAGTGTCATGTCTCGATGTTTCCCCCACCAAGGAAATGTCCGTTCCTTGCTTCTTTTTTTTTTTTTTTTTTCGCAGAATAAAAAATTTTCAAATAACAACCGGTGTTTGGCTCCATCTATTTTGTACTGCTTCTTCTGGGTTGGGTAACGGTAGCGGCAGCTTCAGCAGGGAAGTCTAGACTCAATTTCATACATTTATATTCCTTTATTTAATTTCTTGTCTCTCACAGTTTTATTAATATTATTATTGGTATTATTATTATTAATAGTAGTAGTAGTTACAATGAGTCAGTAAAACAATTCATATTATATTTGTATTTATATTATATTTATATTCCTTTATTTAATTTCTTGTCTCACAGTTTTATTAATAGTATTATTATTAATAGTAGTAGTAGTTACAATGAGTCAGTAAAACAATCCAATTCACACTGCAACCACATGGCGGCGCAATAGGATAAACAAAAGCTACTGGAAGAAGAAAAAGTAAAGAAGAGCTACAATACCAAGTCGAGCACGCCGCCTGTGTTGAAGAATCACTCAGTGCGCCCAGGCCAATCAGTTTCCTCATTAAACTGTTGTTGCTGGGTTCTGCCTGTTGTCAGTCTTCCCATATCTTTACCAGAAATATGCTTCGGCTTTTCTCCAAGCAAATCCCAGGGAGGACTACTGGCTGATTTACTGACTGCCGCTTACACAGGCTTCCTCCTTCTTCTTTGTGGCGCTAATTAGCAGTCCGTTAGCCTGCTCCTGTCCACTGGTTCGAGGCAACGGTAACGTTGTCGTCTCATTACCAGATTGTCCATTTTTCTCCACATACACTTCGAGGCGGTGAATTTTCGTCTCCAATACCGCTCACTTCTGAACAAGTTCGTGATGGTCATCAGCAGAAAAAGGAGGCATCCCGCTGTTCATCTTGCTCGTCCGATTCTCGGCTCTCAAGGAAGGCAGGAAGCAACAAGCCAGGCAGGAAGCAACAAGCCAGCGGCTGCAACGCTTCAACAACGATGAACACCACTGCGAAAGATTCTAACAGCAGCCAGGTCACCGCTGTGGTCTCCAAGTGGGTTGTGGACTTCCTTTTTAACACTCTTTGTCGACGTTTTAAAGAGAGAAGTCATGATGCCTTCAATGACACTCTTTGCCGACGTTTTAAAGCAGGGGTGGGCAATTCCGGTCCTCGAGGGCCGGCCGGTGCTGTCCTGCATGTTTTATAGGTAGGTCTCCCTGCTGCAACACACATGATTCAAATCATCAGGATTGTTATCCAGCTTCTCCAGACCTTGCTAATTATTGGACCATTTGAATCAGGTGGGTTGCAACAGGGTGACATAGAAAACATGCAGGACGACCGGAATTGCCCACCCCTGTTTTAAAGAGAGAAGTCATGATGCCTTCAATGACGCCATCTCCACGTGTGAATGCGAGTTGTTTTCATTTGACTTTACTAATCAAGCCCTGGGCTTCGTCTCCCTCCTTGCACTGTTATTGCTGTCATAGCATCCGCTAAGTAATCAACTCAACGAAACTAATGCAACTGTGCAAAAAGTGTTCCCCCCCCCCCCCCAATCATCCACAGCGCATGTCTGAACACATAGTGGTTGCTTTCACCTGAATAAATGATGATTATCCATCCATCCATTATGATATGCTGGAGCGTATGATCATTTTCCTCAACTCCAAATGGTGCTTTTCTGTTTTGTAGATCTCGACACTTCTGTCGGCAGTCCGCGGCGCAGGACTCATCGGGTTAGTTGGAGGGAGGGAGGGAGGGGTGATACGTGGTGCTCTTTTTTCCAAATGTACTGATTTCTATACGTATCTTGTAGAAATGGACGCGCGAGCTGGATCTTAGGCTCTTGCAGGGTGTCCGCCGTCATGGCAAAGGCAAGTGGAGTAGCATCCTGCAGGATTATGACTTTGAGGGCCGCACCGGGGTGATGCTCAAAGACCGCTGGAGGATTATGGAAGTGAACTAAGAAGATCAAAGGTCCAAGCCTACCTCTCTATGGGTGCTTTCTATTGTACATTGTTTGTGTTTTTTGTTATATTTTGTTGTATTTTGTTAGGGCTCTTGAAAGATGTTTGTGCAGTTTCTGGCACATCTTGGTATGCATGCATGGTGGTAGTAGAATGACGTGACTGCAGACTGTCATGTCTCGATGTTCCCCCACCAAGAGCAAGTCCGCTCCTTGCTTGTTTTTTTTTTTTTTTTTTTGCAGAATAACAAATGTTCAAATAAAAACCGGTGTTTGGCTCCATCTATTTTGTACTGCTTCTTCTGGGTTGGGTAACGGTGGCGGGAGCTTCAGCAGGGATGTCTAGACTCAATTTCATACATTTATATTCCTTTATTTAATTTCTTGTCTCTCACAGTTTTATTATATTGTTATTATTATTATTATTAATAGTAGTAGCAGGAGTTACAATGAGTCAGTAAAACACAATGCAATTCACACTGCAACCACATAGCGGCGCAATAGGATAAACAAAAGCTACTGGAAGAAGAAGACAAAGTAAAGAAGAACTACAATAACCACAAGTCTATCCGCGCGCATGTCGGAAGCTGTCGAGGAGGTCCAAAAAAAAAAAAAAAAAAAATAGCGACCCGGCAACCCGGCAAGTGGAAGATCGTCAACTCGTGGAGACTTTGCGAAGGTAGTCATTTGTTATAATGACTCTTTTGTTCGATTTACTACAGCTCTGGGGGAATGTCGGATTTTCTAATCAAACCAAATTCAACCAGTCGTTGCATAAGCCGTTTCGAGTGTTCTGAAGTGATGTCATAACTTGCGAAAGACGTGCTCCGAGTAGATGTCAACGATGGAACAAGGCCTAAAAAGGCACGGGGGAAGGAAGACGCAAAGTGCTCAATGGAGCCCTCATTTAATTGAGGTGGACGTGCTGACTGACCAGCGCAAGCGTGCCGTCAGCCCGCACGCCCGCACGCCCGCACGCCCGCCCCAATGTTGTATGTCTTGTATTTCACATTGAGGTCATTGCAAGACAAGGACATTCATCCAAAAGCAGGGTTCACACAAGAAGCAGTGTCAATCGAGAAGCAGTCTCATCCAATGTATTGTCGTGACACTAGCCATCTTCATGTGTCGGCCGTAATGGTGACGTCAAGTATCTTTCTTCTCTCTTCTTCTCATTCTCCCAGTGGCACCGATGGCTCTGCGGCTGCTCAAAGTCCCCACCATCGCCACAGTATTGGTCGCATCTTCGGGAATGTACTTCTACAATAGGCCACTGGATTTCAATGACTTGAGTTTGATCCGCTTTGGACGAGCTGCTGCCACTGTGAGATATTGGATTGATGGATTGATTGATTGATGGATTGATTGATGGATTGATGGATTGAGTGATGGATTGATTGATGGATTGATTGATTGATTGATGGATGGATTGATTGATGGATTGATTGATGGATTGATTGATTGATTGATTGATTCCATTTTTGCCTTGGACTCGTTATCCAACCTGCTTGGAAGAGAGAGTGAGGAAGCGGCTTTGCTTTGGGGTACAACCGCTGGAAAACGGGCTTAACGTGATCCAGTGAAAGGCGGTTCTACTCTTTCGTTTCAGGAAACCAATAGCGAGAACATGCTGCCACTCGGGATGACGAATGATTGATTCACTGATGAAAATGCGCTTTGTTTTTCTCCAGACTGCTGTCATCAGCTACGACTATCTGACTGCTTTCAAACATGTGCAGTACGGCACCGAGGAGTATTGGGCCCTTAAGTCCAAGGTAAGATCAACTGCAACCATATTGCATAGGACAAGGAATCAAGTGTGAACATGACAGAAGTCAAGATGAAATGTGCTGCTGAATGATTTGATTTTTGCTAGATAGAGAGAAGTCAACTCATTGACGAGCTGCCTTTACATGGAGCCAGCCGCATGAATGTGTAATAAGCACATACCACATATCCGCATGCTCTGTGAAGACTTTTTCTTCAAAGCATATGTTGATTTCAGCAGCAGCAGCAGCAGCAGCAGCAGCAGCAGCAGCAGCAGGGTGAGAGGGTGAGTCGACAAATAGATGTCTAATGAGCCCTTTGCTTCCTCAGCCGCATGACAAAACAGCAAGCGTGAGCGCAGCGCAGGCAGTTAGGAGAAGCGGCCATTTTGAAAAGTCTCTTCATTAGTGAGATAAAAGGGCAAACAAAATGCTGATTCACCGTGCATCTGCAGACTATCATGCGCATTTGCTTTCCGAAAGATTGAATTCAGATGAACGTCTTCATCGGGGATGTGCACATATGTGGCTTACTATTGCACCCAATGTAAGGGCACGGTGGGAAAAGGTTTCAAAGTCTGTGAGGATGGCCATTAGTACGACTTCTCGTTCGACATACTCTTCACAGTGTAGTTGTGCTATTTCAAATCAAAGATATTGTTGCTTTGCAATGCACATGTATGGATTAGGGTTCATTTTGGTAAGGATGGGTGTTTGGACCTAGCCTCACACTATTAACTTTGATTCATGAGATTACTGGACCGAACTAGACGTGAAATGAGCAAAAGCATATCCATCCATACAGTACAGTAGTAATATGTATTGTTTCTGATTGCAACCAGCAGATGGCAGCATTGACTGATCCCTGAGAGGCTCAGCGTTAGGGCCGACTCCACTTCACGAAAATGTACATTGATGCTTGAAGAATGCAGACAATCATGTGCTGCGCTTTAGCAGCCAAACGAGTGTAAGGCAGAGGAATCCTCCAGGGCATAGATGGATAAAGCATGCAAGCACAAGGAGCTATTTCATCCACATACCTGTACATAGGATTACAGTAGAATGTCACAAATAAAGCAGTCGTCTTCTTTTTTTTTGGGGGGGGGGGAAACACAAATACATTTCATTTCAGGGAAGCCCACTTTTATCTAGAATCAATTTCACCGTAGCATTGCTGCTCAAGCGTATTGCTTTGGTGCCCGTAAACATGCACACACCCCCTTTTTTGAGCTCGGCACCTCAACATGCGCCAGTGAGCCGAATAACGAGCTAATCACGGGCATCCTAATAATAAATGGGCCGTGTTCACGGTCTGCTAATTTCAGTCGTTAAATGACGCTGTTGCAAAAGAAATCATTGACTGCAGCTGTGCTCTCAATATAGGACCATCTGCCCGAGCAGCACTCAAGGTCGCCCGCCTGAACCACCTTTGACGATAGCAAAAGTGACCGCCTCTTGTTTGTCTCTTGTATTTGCTGCACGCATGACACAAATTAGGCACCAAGTGAATTTCTATAGGTTGGTCGCTCTGTACCATGATGTACATACTTAGAGGTTCATCCGGCCAGCCAGCCAGCCGGCCTGCCGGCCAGCCAGCCAACCAGCCATCCATTCGCTAAGATCCAGCTTGAATACAAATCTATTGTATTTTGTTTTCCTAGGTACATCGCCGTTCGGCGGAGCGTCTTCGAGATCTGTGCTGCGCAAATCGTGGTACTTTTATCAAGGTTGGACAGCACCTGGGCGCTCTGGATTATCTTCTTCCCGAAGAGTATACGTCCACCCTGAAGATCCTCCACAGTCGAGCTCCTCAGAGCAGCATGGAGGAGATCGAGCAGGTCATCCGAGAGGACCTCGGCAAAGAGGTTTCCCAATTCAGCATCCGTTTCCCTTTGATTGCACCTTGTGCTTTCCCAGGTACACGCTTGGAACAAGAGTCGTGTGGCAAAAAGCTAGGCCCGCTCGACTCTAATTCTAGCGTTGGCCGACATTCTATTGCCGGCCGGCCCAAACATATGACCCCGTTGCAGAAGCACTAACGCTGGCCTCCCTTGGCCCCATAGGGATGACATCACTCAAGTGCTTCCCGGAGGCAAGGCGAAGCAATCGTTCATTTTGACGACGCAGTCTGCTCCCACTTTTGTATCAAACTGATTGCAACAATCAAGCTCTTTGTGGCACACGTTTGGCTTTGACCCTTTTTTTTCCATTTCACGGACGTGACGTTTTTCTTTTCATCCACCGTTTTCTCGCCATGCCGGTCGGCGGACACACGTGGCATCTGTGCTTTTGCTACGGATTTACTAAGGTGCGATGAAAGCAAGAGAAAAACGAGCAAAATCAACTAAGAATGGATGCTTTGCCTTCAGGGTAGTTGGAAGAGGGAAACTTTGTCAAGGCGAAGGTTTCATTTCGTTTCACCCGGCCGGGGTTGTAACCGAAGCGGTTTGGAAAACGAACCGAGTCGGGTGAACGAAAGAACCACAAGACGCTTTTTATGTACATACGTAGCCTTCAACAATGTATGGATGATTGCGAATGTCGAGGGCGTGCTAATGAGTGTCGTTCCACCTAGCTGACTTTGACGCCCTCGTTTGCTCTTCTCTTCTGCTCCGGCAGCTGTCAGACTTGTTTGTTTCCTTTGATGAGAGGCCTCAGGGAGCCGCCTCTTTAGCCCAAGTCCATAAAGCAGTGCTGCACGATGGCAGGACGGTGGCTGTTAAGGTCCAACACCCCAAAGTCCAAAGACAAAGCTCCAAAGACATATTTGTGATGGAGGCGAGTTGCAGCCAATGTTGTGTGTTGTTGTGTAAAATGCCCCGCTTGCGCGATTGATCGATGGCTCTTGACTGGAGTTGCGCTCGGTTTCCAAGGTGTTGCTGAGAGGCGTCCGTTGGCTTTTCCCCGACTTTGCCTTTATGTGGCTGGTGGAAGAGGCCAAGAAAAACATGCCACTGGAGCTGGACTTTCTTAACGAAGGGCGCAATTCAGAAATGGTGGCAAACAAGCTGGCCCACTTAACCTTTCTCAAGGTAGCCGCCGCCGCCGCCGCCGCCGCCGCGTTCACTTTAGGACGGGAGCGTCTATTTGACCTTTGTGAAGAGGCGCTGAGAGATAGCAAAGGTTTGTTTGATTTCAGGACCGTTTGACTCTTTTCAGGTTCCCATCATCCACTGGGACTTGTCCACTAAGAGGGTTCTGACCATGGAGTTTGCCGAGGGCGGGCAGGTCAACGATAGGGAGTACATGAAAGCGCACGGCATCAATGTCAATCAGGTAAGACGGGCACCCTAGCTAGGGAGGGCTGGGAGTGGCACCCCCACGCTCAGATTGGGGAAAAAGTCCATCCATTTCAGTCCCAAAAGCATTGACGTCATCATCGTCATCGTTGTTGTCGTTGTTCAGATTTCCGAAAATCTGGGCAAGATGTACAGCGAAATGATCTTCATCCATGGCTTTGTTCACTGTGACCCCCACCCTGGCAACGTGTTGGTGCAAAAGTGTCCAAAAAGCAACAAGACGGAGATCATCCTACTCGATCATGGCCTTTATCAGGTTGGAAATCTTCAAGCGGCACAAAGAAAGGTTCATGTGCTGACTGAGACCTTGAGCATAGAGATTGATCAGCATACCGACATTTCGAATGCACATCCAAATATGATTCACATGACACACACGCACGCACATGCACACGCGCACACATTGATTAGGGCCCCAGCAGACTAAAAGCTTTTTGATAAACAACTCTTTTGATGTGAGTGCAGGCTGTTCAAATTGGACATAAGCTGTGTGTATCCAAAGACACACGGCGCACAAATGCTTTTGAAATTGGCAGCAGCATTCATTAAGAAGAATCGGCTAAAAAGAGGCAGACAATCACAGGTTGCTCCTATAGCCGTCCCGTCCCGTCCCGTCCCGTCCCGTCTCGTCCCGTCCCGTCCCGTCCCGTCCCGTCCCGTCCCGTCCCGTCCCGTCCCGTCCCGTCCCGTCCCGTCCTTCTGCCAGCCAGCCAGCCAGAAAGTTGCCCATCAGAGGATTTCTACCTTTACAAATACAAAAGAGGAAATGTTGTCGAAACAAACAAATCATTGTCGGCATCATAAAAGCTTACTTTGCTATGGGCTGCCTACTCAATGAAAATACGGCTCTGAGAATTCTCCTGGCACCGCTCTTTGGCAGGTCCTCCAACCAAAGTTCCGGATCAACTACTGTCGCCTTTGGCAGGCTCTCATTCATCGGGACATGGCCGGGGTGGAGCGGTACAGTCGCAAACTGGGAGCCGGAGACCTCTACCCGCTCTTTGCTTGCGTACTCACCGCTCGTTCCTGGGGGGCCGTCAATTCGGGTATCGCTTGTGTGCCCGTCACGCTCTCAGAGGTACCATTTCAAAGATACTCTTGCCTTATTGATACCGCAATCCATATGGATTCAACATTCCACACAATTATCAGAAGACAGGGACAAAATAAGGAAGTAGTAAGACACGTCGGTGGCACATCTGCTTTTGATTGCTTTTTTTCCTCTTACTAAAAATGTTCTTTGAGGAGATAGCTGTCCCTCAACAAAAGGGCCTAGAAGCGTTGAGTGATCAAAGCAAATGACTTCCTCCGACATTTTTCTCTCCCACGCCCGCCCGCCCGCGTGCGTAGGATGTCTGGGAAAAAGGTCCAATTGCTGCCACCCATTGTGGCTGCAATGCGGCCTATTATTGCCAAGCAATTCCTTCTTGCAGCTTTCACATGCAAATGAGAACAAGGTGACAGACAGCTGTGAGTGAGGCTTGCTTGCTTGCTTGCTTGCTTGCTTGCTTGCTTGCTTGCTTGCTTGCTTGCTTGCTTGCTGCTTGCTTGCTTGCTTGCTTGCTTGCTTGCTTGCTTGCTTGCTTGCTTGCTGCTTGCTTGCTTGCTTGCTTGCTTGCTTGCTTGCTCGCTCGCTCGCTCGCTCGCTCGCTCGCTTGCTTGCTTGCTCGCTTGCTTGCTGTATTCTAATTGCAAGTAATTGCTAGCAGCGCTGCTGCTATTGCAACCACGGTTTATCCCAGACGGACGGACGGCCTCAGCCAGGTGGCATTTGTTCAGTGCAGTCTCTGATAGTTCAGATAGTACGAACACGAGAGAGACATTACGACTAGGACGCGGGGCGCCGCAAAAATCACTATTTGTCACCCCTGCATTGGTTTTCCAATAGCATTTCTGAAAAGATTCCACGATTGCCGATTTTGTTGTCAGGATGTGGAAATCCGGACCAACGCGGCTCTTTACCTACCCCAAATCAACGATCTGCTGAATCGGGTTCCTCGGCAGATGTTGCTCTTATTGAAGACCAATGACCTTCTGAGAGGAATCGAAAGCACTCTGCAGACCAGAGCGTCGTCGTCCTCCTTCATCAACATGTCACGCTGCTGTATACGTGCTTTGGCTAGGTAGGAGCAAAAAAGGCCATTTCTTTGATTGCTTTTTGGGATTTGAGTTTGGCCCGTTTGTTGTTCCAATTTCAAATCCATCCCTCATACAGTCAAGCGTTTGGATATTTGTTTGCTTTGACATGTTTCTAAGTTCTTTTCTGCTTTGACGGACAGACACAAAAGGAGCCAGAGTCGGTCGGGCAGAAGACGTCTGCAAATCACGCTGACCGAGTCCTTCCACCTCTGGAGACTTAGTATGTACGAGTTGTTTTTATGGTTGAAGGGCTCTGTGTTGGGACTGGGCCTTTCGACTCTGCTGGCATTTCTACACTGAGGCGTGCGAGCGTGAAGCTGACCGAGCGAGCGAGCGACGAGCGAGCGACCGACCGAGCGAGCGACCGACCGAGCGACCGCTGTCTCCTCACCAGTCCTGCCCATACAATTCCGAGACTTGTATCTTCCTGCACTTATCAGAAGACGTTTTGTCATGTCTTGTCCTCTTGCTGAATTGCTGTATGATCATACTAGTACTAATGCTAGACTTTATTCATCTAGCCAGCAAGCAAAAGTGTGTCATATTTTTAGAGCATATATCATTGTGCATAATGGGATTAAATGTTTCTACATCCATACTAGAATATTGTAATCCCCCCACCCCACCCCCCTTGTCCTCAAGAATGCTCTCGTTGGAGTTTTTCGTCTCTGTACTGTACGCCGGTCGACTGCCGAAATGTTACGCAGTTAGCGGCTAATTTTCTATAGCTGGCGCCTATTTCCCATGAACTTTTTAACTTAAATGGTTTACATATTTTCTTGGTAAGTGCTTACGTATGTGGGTCAAAGCAGTCATTGGACCATAATTGCCAAACATACCTCAGAATGCGAACGAGACTTGTTAGTATGTAGTATCTATCTATATGCTGTCAAGTCGCACTTGTCATATCTACAAATCAGTCACTCCTTGCACGCTGTTCCTTTTAAGTTTAGAATCAGAAGCCGTTTCTACAAGTGGAGCTACGTACCTGCTGTGCGCTCGCTCTTTGTCAACTGCTCGTGGCTGTGATTGCATGCCGGACCTCAGAAGTTAAATGAGAATGTCACCACTAAACTGTGTCTATAAGCGCTTTTGTTTATTTTGTAAACAAAGGTGATACTAGAAATACAACATACTGATTTGAAATAAGAGATGAACTGTGCTTCAGAACAGCTGTTCTGGTCAATATTTGACACCTTTATTATCTTAATAAATCCTCTCAAACCAAGTGGTAACATTTTATTGCACGCATGGCAGAAGAGAGGTTGAATGGAGCAGCAAGTTTTACAATTCTTTAGTTTCATAGAAATAATTGCTACAATCAATAATAATAATCGCATCTATTTTTAAATTGTCCATCTAAACCTTTGAACAACCATACCTGGAAAAAACGATGATGTCTCTTAACTCATTTCTGTCCAGGCTCAGAATCAATCATGTCAGATTTCCATGCTATCATCCTTGAAGCAGCCAATCTCACACACACACACACACACATGCACACACACACGCACACGCACGCACACACTGACTTGTTGGCCTGCTGCTGCTGCTGCTGCTGCTGCTGCTGCTGCTAGTCTTTCTCTGCTCAAATATCCAAAATGAGCAAGGTATTTTTTTTTTTTTTGTGCCCCACGGTGGACTTCCAATCAGTCTAACAGGATATTTTCTGAGCTCATCATGCAGGTGAGTTGAAATTAGAATGGATTTGTCACACACTTCTTCCTCCAAGCTGTTTTGGAGCAGGATTGGAAAAAGCACACATTGGTCGTGGTGGTGGTAACAAAACGCACGCTTGACATAGTACGACGCTTTATAGTGCTGCAAATAGTTAGCAGACCCCCTTGAACGTTTGAATGCGGGTTCGGGCCTTCCCGTGCGTGCGTTGCGTGCGTGCGTTGCGTGCGTGCGCGCAGTTTGCCTCTCCTTGCATGCAGGTCACGGTGTTGACCTGAAGACATGCCTGCCTTCCGTCCTTCCTTCCTTCCTTCCTTCCTTCCTTCCTTCCTTCCTTCCTTCCTTCCTTCCTTCCTTCCTTCCTTCCTTCCTTCCTTCCTTCCTTCCTTCCTTCCTTCCTTCCTTCCTTCCTTCCTTTCCTTCCTTCCTTCCTTCCTTCCTTCCTTCCTTCCTTCCTTCCTTCCTTCCTTCCGCCCATCTCACTTGATGTGAATTCTTATTTGTTGTCGGCGTGGCTGTCAAAAGTGACTGTAATTGTAAAGTGGCAGATTGTGGCCTGCAAAACAGGCCTGAACTGCTGCGCTGCCAAAGCGGCTGGACGTCTGTTCCAGTGTGTTCAAGGTAATAAATGAGGTAGGTGTCAATGCTATTCACATCCCTGACCACGGCGCCTTCCACGCCTTTCAAAGCTAATTACGGAGCGGAGTCCAAGTGTTTTTCCTTTCTCTGTCTGAGACTCCCAAGAGAACATTCACGTATTGTTCATATTTTGCGTGAGGCCGATGTTTTGCAGATGGAGTTTGTTTTGGATTGAACATTAGCGGCACGACAAGAACGTATTGGGAAAAGCTGGTTGAATTGATTGAAAACTCGGCTCTTTTTAAAAATCTAGTTGCAAAGGTGTAGGCTGCCGCCACTGAGTCACTTCATTTGAAACGTATCTTCATGTGCTGGTGTGTGTGTGTAAGATAAACAATCTTTTCACATTTGGAAAATGGGTGTGCCCATCTTGGGCCTGACTGCGCTTTAGGGTTTTAGTGGCACCGCAGCCGCAAATGTCAACCAGGATGGCAGCATTATTGTTCATCTCGCAGCCACAGCTGCTGTCACGGAAAGTTAGCAAAAGTGGCGGCAAGATGGAGAGGAGAAGAGAAGAGAAGAGAAGAGAAGAGAAGAGAAGAGAAGAGAAGAGAAGAGAAGAGAAGAGAAGAGAAGAGAAGAGAAGAGAAGAGTGATGCAAGCAAGCAAGCAAGCAAGCAAGCCAGCCAGCCAGCCGCAAATGTGCAGCCAGGTAGGCAGCCACGCAGGCAGGCAGGCAGCCACGAAGGCAGGAAGGCAGGTCTCGGCCAGTCGTGCCCATCTGTTCCCTGGTGCTATCGTAGCGTTTTGATGTGAAAATTGTTTGGACATCATAGCGTGAGACTCGAGATGAAAGCGCACGTCACGCCATAAGTGTGAGAGTCATCAACACTGACGTAACCACGTACAAATCAAACGAGAGAGAGAGAGAGAAAAATTCACTTTGATTGCTTCACTGACTTCACCCCGCTTTCACTCCTGCTTCCTCCTCCCATTTCCAGAAGGAAGGAAGGAAGGAAGGAAGGAAGGAAGGAAGGAAGGAAGGAAGGAAAGCTCATCTGTGTTTAGTTCACACTTGTAAGTATTTATTAGACACCAGCTGGTGACACTGTTGTGCTCCGAGACACGGTTAGTTCACATAGTCAATCAACTGTGTGTGTGTGCGTGTGCATGCGAGTGTGCCATGTCTGTGGTGTGGGACACATATGGCACTCTTTCAGTGTTGTGGTGTTGCCATAACAAGAATGAAAAGGCCATATCTCACTGAGAGGGGAAGGTTTAACGAATGCTTTTTGTCAGGGTTGCTTAAATGTTGCAAATTTTATTTTCAAACGTATATTAAAACGTATTTTCTATTCTATGTATTCTTTATTTTGTTCAAAATTCCTTTGCGGCAAGAAAAACGGTTTGAGGTCAAACGTTGGCCTTTGCGGCCTCGAACGAACCCCGACGGCAAAATACATTGGCAACCCGAGCCCGGGTCTTTGACGCAAAGTGAAGCCCTCACGTGCTGAAGCAGTTTGTCTTTTTTGAGAACATTTTTATTGAGGAAACATTAACACCTGCTAACTGACTGAAATTGAATGTACGGTTGAAAAAAAATATTTGTATTGAGGAAACATTAACACCTTGCTAAGTAAGTGACCAAGCCCAATGCAAATTGCAGTGACATTTGGAAGGGTTGGCCATGAAAGCTGAGAGCAAGAGCCACAACAAGCTCATTAGATAAGAGTCACTGGAAGTCGCCAATGGATGACAAAGCAAAAAGGAAGGAACAAATCTTGCATGATACCAAACATACAATGATTGGGAAAAAAAACATGCTTAGTGTTGTTGGGTTTTTTCATCTGCTTTGATCACTGCTAAAGAAGAAGCTGATAGCTAGGTTTGACCTGTTCTGAGTCAAAGCTGTTTGTTCACTTTCAACATCTTAAGATATGTTAAGAGGAGCCGCTTGCAGCAGAGGGACAAAGGGAGCAATGCAAATACTCTTCTAGTCCTTATGAGCAAACGAGCGAGTGAGCCCAGGGTTCAAAAATAAGAAGTAGAAAAAAAAATAGCACCGGGGTAGGTGATTTGGGTGGGAGTGGAAGCTCGTGCGCTTTTGACCACTCGCTCACTGGGAGACTCTCGTACAAATGTAGAAAACATGACGAGATAGCCACATTCGGAGTAGAAAGCAACACCCGTCCGTTTAGGACAATTGCCTGGCTGAGTGCATCTACCACGCCCATGCAGCCACCACTGGGACCAAGGTGAGTCGCTGAGCTCTCACCAGTGGTCCATGGGGGATCAAGGATCGTTTTGACCAAGATGCACTCCTTTATAGTCGAGGCACTAATCGTTTGCATTTTCAATTTAATACTGTCATGAAGTGAACGGAGCCGGGCGGCCAAATGCAGCTTTGTTGAAGAACTCAAAAGATAGACCAGAGGCTCGGCTAGGGACAAGACTAGAACGGACCAGACTGAGACTAAAAACAAGAAGACAAGAGACGAGAACAATCCGACGGAGTGACACGCGGGCAGGCAGACTGTCAAGGATCGGATGGAGCAGGGCGACCAAATGCAGCTTGGACCAGCTTGGTTCTTTCAGCAAAACAAACTAATAGACTCGGCAAACTGACATGACTTAACCAAATAACAAAAACCCCACTAACCGACGGACGCGAAACAAAGGATGTGAAGACATTAAGACAGCAGGAATCAAAAGACATCAAGACAACAACAATAACACAATGACCGGAAGGGGCGCGGGAGGCAGACAGGACTTATATACACGACAGGTAACGAGAGGCAGGTGAGAAGAATCCAACTAATCATGGGCACACGGGAGGGGAGGGGAGGGGAGGGGAGGGGAGGGGAGGGGAGGGGAGCGGAGGGGAGGGGAGGGGAGGGGAGGGGCGAGCACACAGACAGAAACCAAGACAACAGAGACACATGGTGGAACGGCTGGGGACGAGACGTGACGTGACACAGACAGGACTTAAATACATGACAGGTAACGAGAGGCAGGTGACGGGCGGCGGTTCCATAAATTGTGAGCAGACGCAGGAGGGGAGGGGAGGGGCGAGCATGCATACAGACAGACAGACACACGAACCGATACGATGACATTAACAGAAGGAAACAAACGGTGGCACATCTTGACAAATACAGTGGCCAGCACACTGCACGGTAAACGAAGTCAAATGCCCCCCGATTTGACGTTCAAATGACATTTTTAGGATTTGCCAGAAGCAAACGCTTTGCCAATACTTCATTGGTTTGCAATTGAAAGTCGTAAAAACACTTTAAATGTCGCAAAGGCAATTTAATACAGGTGTGCACAAAAAAAGCGTCCCTACTGTAATAAAAATGGCGGATATCTGCTCACCACATTGAGTTGTGAAATTAATAAAAACAAAAAGATTTTTCTCCCCGCCAAAAAAACCTCACCCTATTTCATATTGTGAGATTGTTTTGCAGAGGCGATGAATTGGGGAGCATCAAATTGGCGAATTATGCCAACATTTTGTACTATTTGCCCACGTAATAATAAGCTCGAAAATATTCGAAAGATTCTCGGGAGGGTGTTGCGCGAGTCGTCGACACATCTACAATATCGTGGTTATTCGCGCTCATGTTTCGCTTGTTGAATGCATTGAATTTCTATTGGAGGAAGCAAATGGCGCATTGGGATATTTTTTTTTCTTCTTTTCTTTTTTCAAGGCGCACTTGTATGTGGAATGAAAGCTTGCATGTGGAATGAGCACAGCCTGAATCCGGCCGGCTAAGGCACACACACACACACACACGCGCGCGCGTCGAGAGGAGAGCATACTACGGCTCTTGTGTGCGTCGGCCTCTGAACATCCGTGCGCCTTTAAAATGACGCGCGCCGCTATTGGGTGAAAGGGCGGGCCCGGGCGGTGCGCGTGGGCGTGTGCGTGTGCGTGTGTACGCGCGGGCTGCATCCGCTCCGAGTGGTACCGAAGAGACGAGCCCTTGTGTGGACACCGTGTACCGTGGTCGACGCATGCACCTGTGAGAAGGACGTTGGAGTCAGTCCCTAATCGTCTGCATGGTGGTCGCCAGCCACCCTGCCAATCTGCACGAGCGCCAGCCAGCCAGCCAGCCAGCCGGCCAGCCAGCGAACTGCTCTTTCTTATCTGCAAGCAGGATTTCCAAATATTTCCAAGTCCAGCTCCCCGGGGGACCTCAGTGGATTTTACCATTCTGATGCTCTTGTTGGTCTGATTGTTGGAGGTCAGAAACGTCACCTTTTCACCTGTCTTATCTCATTTAAAGCTCGCAAATGGAGCACCGTTCGGACGGAACGTGTTGGTTATTCTAATTTTTATTTTTTTAAAAGAGGAAATAAAATGCCTTGCTCTCAGGCATCGCACCACTGTACACGCTGCAAACATGCACCCCATTCGTTCACTGGCGCTTTATGGGGATAGAAAATAGGAAAATGTTGGCCTCTCTACGTTGCCACGGAGAGAGGGAGGGTGGGAGGGAGGGAGGGAAAGATGCAATGTGGCAAGAGCTCGGGGATAGATAGGATTACACGCGCCTCCTCTTCTCTTCTCTTCACTTCTCTCCTCTTCGAGGCGAGGCCTTCGAATTGTAGATCATCATTTCTCAACGCGTTTTGCTCACCAAATGTCTCACAGCTTTGCGTCAACGTGACAGTCATCCACCCGGAGACGTGGGCTTTTAATTTGTTACTTTTTACTTATTTTTTTCTCTTCATCCGTGTGTTTGCCTTTTTTTTCTTTTTTTTTTAGATTAATTATAAATGACTCCAACGCCGGTGTCCGATGTCCTCGCATTGTTCTCGTCGCCCGCCAGCCAGGTTCTCCTCGGGATGTAAAACCAAATCGAACACGCCATGCAGGCACAACCCTTTGCGCATATCAAGCACGCCTTCCTCTGCGTGCGCGCACAAACGCACGGCATGTACCGTCTCATTTGAAATATATCCATCATCCAAAGCTGCCTCGGAGACTATATTTTCTTGGGCACCATGCAAAATCCGTCTCGTTCCTCCATTTTGCGCCGTTTTCCCGTAGCACCAAATCTCATGCTTGCGCACTTTTCAGAATGAGTGCAACAAATTGGAATCGTTCCGACCATCCGTGTTACACAAGGTAGGGTTGCTTTTCATTGTCTTTAAAAAAAAAATGCATGTCGACTGCGTATAAGTAAAAATGAAATCAATGCTTCATTTCTTTTTTTATGCAAGGCGGCAGCCCGCAATCAACACCGCAATCGTGCACGTGAGGAATACGTATGCCTGCGAGTGCATGCGTGTGTTTATGCGGGCGGGCCGCGGGCTGGCCGGCGGGCGTGTGTGCATGGTGGCAAATAATTGAAATGACTAGACAACTGTTTCCCCCTCCCTAAAATGACGTCTTCTGAAAGACGCTTTACTGGAACGTTGTCGTCTCTGCTCCAAACGTGATCTGCGCTTCGTGCTGCATTTTGCGCCAATCGTTTATCATTTTCTCCCCCCCCCCCCCCCACCACGCTCCGCTCCCCGGTCTTCTCTGTGGCTGCGCTTCAAATAAATAACCAACGAAAATTCAAACGGGAATAATTGTGATTTCTCTTTTCTTTTTCTGGTGGACGTCACGTTTAAGTGGCAGGGAGGCCGCATGTGGTCGACCTGCGGAGAGAGAAATAACGCACAAGGCCTCTCTATCTGCTCCATCGGGAGGGGAGGGGGGGGGGGGGGGTAGTCGTCCAACTGACGCTAAGGTCTAAACTAGTGCGAAGACGCAATGTCAAGAGGACGCCCATGCAGTGAGCTTTATTTTTATGCGTGGCTTTTTGCAATGTGTCTGATTCTGAGGAGTTAATCGGATTAGATGATTCCCGTACGAGTATTTATGCGGAGGGAATTCCTAATCGTTTTTTTTTTTTTCGTTTTTTTTCTGGGGAATGGGCGTGGTCCGCAATGTGATCTCTTTCCGTGCCTGCCTGCCTGCCAAAGGTGTGGTGTGGTGTGGTGTGTGTGTGTGTGTGTGTGTGTGAGATCATCCTTGAACTTGGACCACCATTGGGGCAGCGGTGGCCTGCACTCTTAGTTTACATCTCTAATGTCTTTTTCGTTGGCTGCGGCCTTAGTGAAGAAGGTGTTTGCTGCATTGCCTGCCTGCCGAGTGTGTGACTTGATATATGTTGCTAATATATTGTGGGCGTGTGATCAGTGTTTAGAAGTTGCCAGGCGTGAAATTGAAATATAGCACCGTACATTGGTAACAATTTACAGCTTTGATGCGGGAAAGGAATATTTGTTACAAAAACGAACGAAAATCGTCCGTTGCTTTCTTTTTCTTTTTCTTTTTCTTTTTCTTTTTCTTTTTCTTTTTCTTTTTCTTTTTCTTTCGGAGAGGCTGCATTTTGGTCATTTGGCCGTGCTGTTTCTCCTTTGCTCGGCGGCTGGCTGATTAACTGCGGCGCGCGCTGACAAATCAAGCGCAAAAAAAAAGCACCAAAAAAAAAAAAAAAGCCAAGGGCTCTCAAGGTAAAACCAATCCCCATAGGGCGTGGAAAGTCAAATATTATGCAGGATTTAGACGACTGCTCCCGTCGTAATTTGAACATGCGTGTCTATGCCACTCGTGTGAAGAATATTTCGTTTGCCACAAACGTGAAGGACTACAAAAGATCGTGTGCTTCTTCTACAGAATAGAATAGAATAGAATAGAATAGAATAGAATAGAATAGAATAGAATAGAATAGAATAGAATAGAAAGGAAAGGAAGCCATTTCAATAAGACGCAGAGGTGTTACGTAAAGGGCTCTTTTGGTGAGGGAGGAGAATATGCCATGTATTTTGCGGCGGTGACGGCGGCGCGCGCACGTGCACGTCATGTGTTTTAATCTGTGCAGTGATTGCTCGGTGTCACGTTTGGGACCGTTTGTAGTGTGTGCGTGTGGGTGGGTGGGTGGCTGCGATGATGCTGGTGCTCTCGAACCGGGTGATGTAATGCCGCAGCAGAAGCACACAACCCAAAGAAGGCGTGCCTGCCTGCCTGCCTGCCTGCCTGCCTGCCTGCCTGCCTGCCTGCCTGCCTGCCTGCCTGCCTGCCTGCCTGCCTGCCTGCCTGCCTGCGTGGCTGCCTGCCTGCCTGCCTGCCCGCCTGCCTGCCCGCCCGACAGCGGGGAAATAACGTTTGGCTCACGCGTGTGTGTGCGTACTCGCAGACATGGCCTGCACAGATCATTCCCATTGCGATTCCCATTTGAATTGATTTATCGTTCATGTTGTATTTTCTTCGTAAACAAAAGGTTCGTGAGAAAACAAGGCCATCATTTGAGAAGCCTTTTTTTTTTTTTTAACGTGTCTTTCTTTTGATTTAACCATCTTATCTAATTATACTTGCGTTCGTTCTACTGTCATGAAAATTAATCGGGTTTTTTCAACACCTCCAAAATGGATGAATCGTTTTCTTCTTAATAGAAGCAACATTTTGGGGCCGAATATTTCAAACGTTTAAATTCTATTGTTTCATTGGATGATCTATTTTTTTATGTCATGGGCCGGCCGATTCGATTTTTTCCCCATGTTGAAGTTGTATGTCTATTACATGGCTTCTCACGTGTAGCCTGCCGAAGCTTTTCTTTTTTGTAACACTTAGGCCTACTTAAAGAGTGCATTCAGGAGGCCCTGCAAGAGTACAACGTAGTATTGTAGCCATGCCATTATTTGTGTCATCAATTTAATTCAACTCCATACACCCAAAATTGCTCCAAAAATTGAAAGCTGCTGTGTGTTTATGCTCCTGCTATATAGTATGTTGCAGAGGAAGATCATCTCGCGACGCCGTTTTATCCCTATCTATATAACTACACGCCGTATTTATTGGAGACTTTTATTTCTCCCCCGAGTAAATGCATCAGAAAACGTAAGATGTTATTTTTCATGATAGCTGTAGGGATAGCAGACTGCACAGGCCCGCCGTCTCATCCATCTGTTCACATAGCACAACTATTAAGAAGCCTCAAATGTGAACGCAATTTGTTCCTTTTTTGCACAAGAAGGAGATCAATCTAAAATGGCCGGCCGGATAAAAGCGGCTGTGTTTGAGCCGGAGCAAGGTGTTGAAGAGAGGAGAGGGGAGAGGAAGGGATGGATGGATGGATGGATAGATGGCTGATGTCTGGGCGGTTCACGAGCTGCGTGCGTGCGTGCGTGCGTGCGTGCGTGAGTGGATGAGGTGGAACATCCTCCCTCGCTCTGTTTCCTCCTACCATTTAGTGTCAGTGCTGGACAAATCATTTGACTGCAGCAAATGCACAAAATATCAAACAACTCCTAACCCCTGTGCCGAATTATGCGGATAAATTCCAGATGATACTCTGCAGAGTGCTGCTGCAAATCCTACTGGTACATGCATGGGTTGGACATTTTGTTGGCGCATTTGAGCGCTGCTGGCTGGCTGGCTGGCTGCGGATTTTTGTTCATGTGATCGAGTCACCTGCTGCAAAATGACTGTCAAGTGGCATCCGTTTAAACACAAGGGGCGGCCGGGCGGGCGGGCGGGCGGGTTGTTTTATTTGTTGTGCGCGCGCACGTAATGCGCGTATACAAACACTGGCGCGCACGCATACCCGCACGCACACACAACATCCACGGTGCTTGTGGCTGTTAATAGGATCCAGAGTGCTGCTGCCTTTTGTCAGCGTGTGTACGTCGACTCGTCCCTGTGGTGTTGGTCAAAAGAGCCTTTCACCGAGAACAATGATCCATGCCGTTTAGCCTTTTAACCCCCGACGGTCCCCATCCTGCAACAAAAGGCAAGCACAGACAGATGTAACAGCGCTATCAAAGTCATTTGAATGAAGGTGCTTGACTTGCAGCCATATACGTACGTACGTACGTACGACATGTTGGCCGCATGGCGGTGACTCATCTGCAATGTACGTATTATGCGTGGATAGATAGGCTCAGGTCATCATTTGTTGACTCGTTGTGTGACGTCAACAAAGCGCCACGCCGTAAGCAGCGCTCATCATCTGTCAACGACGGACGGCGGTTGCTTCCGCTAACAAATCCCATCTTCTACTAATGTAGCCAGCCGTAAGCCTTTCACGCGCTAACGTCAGCCATCGAAGGGAATGGAATGACTTGAAATGAGATTTACATATGATGAGTGAGGTTTGGAAGCAAGAAAACACTGCGATGTGAAGGATGTTGTCCGTTGACCCTGCGTGACCTCTGCTTTCTCTCTCTCTCTCTCTGACAGTGATGGAGCAAAGAGAGAGCAGCAGATCCCACGTCTGCTTCATTGGCCAGCGTGAAACATGAAGGAGAAGGTTCTGCTCAAGAGGACTCGTTTCCAGCCATGAATCATGAGAGCATGCACGCCCGCACAAGTGTAAAAAGCACAAGAATCCAAACGTTAGCTTTGTGTCTCAGGAGCAACGCCTGCCAGCTACTGGACAATTTCCCAATGTGACCGGCCTCCAGACTGTTAGCCGCAACGACTGTTAGCCCTCTCTGGTCCCTTTAGATACACCTTTTGCTATTTCTTTGACTCTGTACACCCCTCCGGCCGGCGGGCGCTCGGTCGGTCGGTCGCTCGGTCGGTCGACCAATTAGTCCGAACTCCGACCTCTGTGGGATTATTCCATTTTTTTTGCAAGTATGGATCTCGTGAGTTTTTGTATCCAGCTGCAGGTGCTCCTCTGCACATGCGCGGGACTGCAATTTTTAGGCCTACCGGGTCAGTGGGCTCGTTACCTCCGCTGGGACGCCAGCGTCCGCGGCGATCTCAGCTTCCAGTTCAAGACGCAATTCTCCGAGGCGCTGCTGCTGTACTTTGACGACGGCGGCTACTGCGACTTTCTGCAGCTGGCCGTGGCCGAGGGTCGGCTCCAGCTCCGTTTCGGCATCGACTGCGCCGAAACCACGGTCGTGTCCGACACCAGGGTGGACGACGACAATTGGCACTTTGCCGCTCTCAGCAGGTATAACCTGCGCACGGTTCTAGCGCTGGACGGACGGGCCAAAGCCGACCAAGTGCGGCCTCAGCGCCAGTTCATGAAAATCGTGAGTGACCTGTTCTTGGGCGGAGTGCCTCAGGATATCCGCAGCGGCGCGCTCACGCTGCCGACCGTGCGCAACATGCAGCCTTTCCGGGGCGCCATCGCAGACCTGAAATACGGCAAGTCCCAACCCCTCTTCCTGGGAAGCCTTAAAGTGCCCTTGGAGTCGGAGGGCCGCTGCACCGTCAACCCGTGCGAGAACGGCGGCACGTGCACCGTGGCGGCGGCCGACGGACAGCCGCTCTGCGATTGCTCCAAAACAGAATACGAGGGCCGCTTCTGCACACGAGGTAAGCGGCCTGACTCACCTTTTGTCAATGGAGGGTTAGGGAAGACAAAAAAAAAAAAAAAAAAGAAGCATTTCAAGCAGCCAAGCCATCGGGATAGCAGGTGAGCGCAATGACCAAATGGGGAAGCGAGGGAGGGGAGAGGGCAATCCATCCATCCATCCATCCATCCATCCATCCGTCCAGAGAAGAGGAGAAATTGGGCATCTTGCCAAATCTCTGAATGCGCCCCTGCACAATTGAGCGCTCGCTCCTGCCTTAGGCAGGCCTTTTGGCTGCGCCATTCTTTTCGAGAATAACACATAGGCCAGACAGCTCAAGTCAAATAATCAACCAAACACTCTGTCTGGGTGTATATTTGTCATGGCACATCATAGAAACGTTAGCATCAAGACCTCCAAGTGGAAAATGTCATCCATTCTTTTTTCTTGTTTCACTATTCAAAGGATTGGTTCAGCGATTGCAGGCTTGTGGCTTTGACTTTGTCAGCTTGCCAGGCTCCCGCTGTGATTGGCCCTCGTGTATGTTCGTGCGTGCGTGCGTGCGTGAGAGCGAGCTGTTAAATCTGAAAGCTAATCTAAACGCTGCTTGGCGGTACAAGACATTCTAATGACATTGGTTCTGCAGTGAGTGATAAGGATGCCTCTTGAGAGAATGGAGCTCCCCAAGCCCCTTTTCATTACCCAATCACAAGATGTCAGGTGTTTTATATCACGTTCTTTTGTGCTGGCAATTTCAGTGGGGGCTAAGCCCCCAACAAGCAATGCCATGCCATGCCATGCCATGCCATGCCATGCCATGCCATGCCATGCCATGCCATGCCATGCCATGCCATGCCATGCCATGTGTTTTTTGCTGCAGTCCAAACACAAAGCACTTGGCTTGCTTACCCTGACTTGACCTGACCTGACCTGACCTGACCTGACCTGACCTGACTTGCTACCACATTGTGGACACAGCAGTGTTTCAAAAAAAGTGTTGTTGTCGTTGTTTTTTTTTTGTTTTGTTTTTTTCATTTACAATCAATACACCTTTTTACGCATCTTGGTCACTCCTAAAATGAGCAGATCTTGCAATGAGCATTTTCCAGGTGATTAAGAATGTATTCTGGCACTCCTACCTTCAAACCTTGTCCCTCTGGAATATGTGGGCATAGTCTTGATTTTGAGGCCCCTCGAAGGAACCAGCAGGACGGAGCTACGTTGCGTCGTAGAGTAGAAAGGGTCTCCTCGGTCGACGAGATTGAGCGATGAAGTCGAGTTGTTTGGAAAGCAAGTCATTTCCAAATGCGTCTAGGTTGGATTACGCAGCGAGGAAGCGCTGCGCTGCGCTGCGCAAGCAGTTGCGCTGTGCCATTTGGCCGCTGCTAGAGCCATCCATATCCATTACGGCCAGTTTGAACGAGATGAGCTCTGCTACTCTTTAATCAATGATTCATTCATGAGGCCCGAAAGAACAGGAAATTAGCACAAGTGCTGTGTTGGATAAGAACAAATGATGAGAAAGCCAGTGATAAAAGTCCTTATTAGACGAATAGAAAACATTTCAGCGAGGGCGCACTATATTGGATTCCTGTGAAAACACCAACGTTTTGCTGTATCCTACTGAAAGATGAACTGCGCTTCCCGCATAGCTCGCAGACGACTTTTGAGCAAGTTCTTTGGCGTTGGCGTGGCGTAGCGTTACACCGGTTCTCCTTTTCAAACCAATGAATGGTTCATGCATCTCTGATTGCCTTCCATACGCCTATGTTCATTCACATTAACACTCACACATACCCAATTCGTCCCAGCCAAGGAAATGAAATGCGTCTTAAATCATTTCAGATGATATGATTGTTTTCCAGGATTTCTTTTGTCCTTTATTTTGTTTGTTACCTTCCACTTAAATATCATCTTAGAGAGAAGGAAAGAGAGAAAAAAGTCACTCTTGCTCACACTGTGCTGACTGCAAGGTCTTTCTCGCTGGCTGGCACGGTCCAAAACATACACACGGCTGAGCTGAGCTGCCAGCCAGCCAGCCAGCCAGCCAGCCAGCCAGCCAGCCAGCCAGCCAGCCGTTTGTATGACTACCAGAGTGTTGTTATTTGCATGACAGTCAACATGCAAGTCATGAAAGTGTGTCTAATTTCTTCTTTCTTTGCTTGTCTCTGTCTCGGTCTCTGTCTCTGTCTCTGTCTCTCTTTTGTTTCAGAGATCAGCAGCAAAACACCAGGTGAGCGGAAAAGAAAAAAGACGCCTGCCGTGCGATTGAATTTCCACGTCTAATGTGATCAAATATTCGACAGCAAATCAAATGCGAGGCAAGAACGGCACTTAGCGACCGGTGGCCTTGCCGTACTTTTCAAATGAAGGAGAAGCTACCGCTGGCTGGCTGGCTCATTCTCCAGAAATTCTGCCCATGTCCCGTAGAGTTGAAGCGTAGCTAGCTATTGGGAGCTTTGCGGTTCAGACGTTTCTTCGTGGAAGAAACTGGAAGCTTTGCGTGTGTGTCTGATGTCATGCTTTTCCTCTCGGGAAAAAATCATGGATCGTCACAATACCAGCGTGTATTGGCAAGATGCTTAAGTGTTCTCTTCTGCTTTCTTCTTGTCCTTCCTCTTTTCAAGGCCTTGCTCACATGAAGACAGAACAAGGTACGACTCTTTTTGATCCCTTCCTTCCTTCCTTCCTTCCTTCCTTCCTTCCTTCCTTCCTACCTTCCTTCCTGTCGACACTCCAACATAATGACGTGGATACTTTGTCGCATGGACGTTTGAGCGCAGCGTTACGTGGCGTGCTGTGCTGTGCTGTGCTGTGCTGTGCTGTGCTGTGCTGTTAATTGCCGGCCGGGGCAGTTGGCTCTAGACGGCCGCTCGTTCTCGTGTACACGTGACGACGATGTAGCAAAGCCGAGTTAGAAAATGCAAATGTCTGTTGCTATTCAAAATCCTTTCATTTCTTTCAGAGGATTGGGAAAATGAACAAAGAGTAGTCGGTCACACTTTGTTTGGTCTCATGTGTACATATTTGCTTGATGCGCTTGCATGTTGCCAGTGTGATGCTAATGAAGCGCGTTGTCATGAGCAGCCCCTCCCCGAAAAGTACCAACAAAAGCACCTTAGCCACCATCCCAAAACTATGGGTGCTAGGGTTTTGGGCTTGACAATTCATCGCTGTTTATCAATGACACGGCTAACGAACAGCAAAGGCCAGACTGCTCATGAGAATGCGAGCTAACCACATGGATGGATGGATGGATGGATGGATGGATGGATGGATGGATGGATGAGTGACCTCACTGAGTGTATTTGACTTGTTTCTCTTCTTTGTTGCTACTGGCTGTGGACTGCCTCCTCTCTCCACCTCCACCCGCTCCCTCGCTCTCGTAGCTAAAAGCAAAGGTACAGCCTTTTCCCAATCTTTCCTTTTTGGCCTTTATGAAAAGCAGCGGCGCTTGCTCTGTGAGTGTTTGAAAGCACATTACAAGTGATGTTTAATGTGTTGACATGTCTCTCTTCCGTTGTTTTTCACTTCTCTAATGGCTTCCCGGCCGAAGATTAAATAAGCGATTGAGTCGTACTTAATGGAAGGAGAATGAAAAGACTGTGTTACTTTGCTTTTTGTCTGTCTCTGTACATTTGCTCGGTTTTGTTGCTGTTGTTGTTGTTGTTCTGAAATGTGCGAAGGGGAACCAAGAGATACTAGCTCTTTTTTACAAATCCAAGCGGTCGGCAGTCTTTTACGAGAAAGCCGTTTCATTGCATCGCCCAGAACAGGACGATGATGGAAATGCGCAATGGAAGGTCTGCCCAGTCATTCATGTGTGTAACATCCATGAAAACCTTCCAAGTTTCTCTGCTGCCATCTGGTCGCAGAAAAAAAACAAAACAAAAAACCAACCCTAACTCCCCAGTCCGGAAAAGGAAAGAGCAAGCGCATGTCCGCTACGTGTCTGTTTGAACAATGTTTCTTTCCAGATTTTTCAAAAGAATGTCATCACTTGAGACGAGCCACTTTCTGTTGCCATTGATGACGGTGGGGCAATGCATGCTTCGCTTTCTCTGCCCACGCTGAAAGCAATGCGCCATATTGCGTGCTGGCTGGCCTGTGTGCCAAAAAGCAGCAGTGGCATCATATGGACGAACATACAAGTGAACGAACGAACGAACGAACAAACGAACAAACAAACAAACAAACAACCAACCAACGGAGCAAACGGCCAAAGAGCATTCTCCTCACTGCTTCCTTCTTTCTCAGGATAGTCTGGCATGTAAATATTAGAGGAACAAAAATGTCATGAAAGGTGAGGAGGGTTGCAAGAGTTTAAACAGAAAACCTACAACGTCTTTTGGGTGCTAATGAAGTGAAATGGATTTTTACTGAGACACAGCTTTTGATCAAAGACCGTGGCAAAATATTACACCACGACGTGCCCAAAAAACGGCTATATCTATCAATGGGATTTTGTGACGTATTCCTTGTTAGATAATGGCTCATTTAGAGCAAAGCTATTTCTTTTTCAGTGTCAACAGAGAGCGCCGTACGTATAATGAATTGAAGCCCGTTTATTTGAAGAAGTCAGCCCCAATAGTGCAATTGCCCCGGAGCGGGCACATTTGAGCTTGCAAACGCTCCCCAGACGACATTTCAAAGAGGAGATGGGGGGGGGGCAGGGGGGGGGGGGGGGGGGGGGGGGGGAAGAACATGCTTCAGGGGAAGAAAAACATGCTGCTGATCTGGGAAACGATTAAACCCAGATTCGTACTGACAAGTTTTCTCTCCTCCCAGAGGGAGATGGCGGCGGCGGCGGCGGCGGCACTCTGTATAGACACTAACATGAGCAAGCGAGAGCGATAGGGGCAGGAAAGAAAGAGATTATGGGCGAGGAAAGGCTGCTTATCATAATTAAATGGAAGTGCATTTTATCCTCACGCTATTGATTTGTGCCAAGGGTAGTGTGTGTGTGTTTCCCAAGTCAAGTCAAGTCTGCTATTCATATTGGCAGTCGGCAATCTATTGAGCTCATGTGATGCAATTGGGCTCATTCTTTGACAAAGCAAACAGCACATGTGAAAAAGAAGGAAGGAAACGCAAGACTGCAATAGCTGATTGACACCTTCAGTGTTAAGCGTTTTTGCTGTGGGCAACATGGCTTGAGTCTATCCTTGCAATTTTAGTCACCCGCTTTGTGCATGGATGGATGGATGGATGGATGGATGGATGGATGGATGGATGGATGGATGGATGGATGGATGGCTGGATGGATGGATGGCTGGATGGATGGATGGATGGATGGATGGATGGATGGATGGATGGATGGATGGATGGATGGATGGATGGATGGATGGATGGATGGATGGATGGATGGATGGATGGATGGATGGATGGATGGATGGATGGATGGATGGATGGAGCGATGGATGGATGGAGCGATGGATGGATGGAGCGATGGATGGAGCGATGGATGGAGCGATGGATGGATGGAGCGATGGATGGATGTAGCGATGGATGGCTGTAGCGATGGATGGATGTAGCGATGGATGCATGGATGGATGGATGGACGGATGGCCTTTTTCCCCATTAATTTGAATGACATTCCATTTCTACCCCATCATTCATCTTTCCCCGCTCCTGCCAACGCCTGGCCTTTCCTCTAGTTCACGTTATATGTACGTAGCACACGCAGTGTATTTGTACAATTCTCCGCTCATTTGACAAACGATACCATTATAATATTGTCGCGCACGGCAGTACATCATACGGTTGACTAGGGAGGCAAGTGTCGTTTGAAACCCTCCTGTTAGTATGCAAATGTAGTATTTCCACCTTTTTCCAAGTGTAAATCCCCAAAGGGCCCGTGTACTCTGAAAAAGAGCAAACGCACGCAGGAGTTGTGCGCTGGTGACAAATGGCTGTGCGGTGGATTCCAGCGATAGGCCATCTTGTGGTGATTTGATCACTCGGGCTGGCTGGCTGGCCTTGTTTTGTTGAGACATCAGATTGGTGAAGAATGACCCCGGCCGGGTTAATGAGCGCTGACCTCTCTTTTGCACTCTTAACGTAGTGTGCTTTTCGATTGCCAAAGGAGTTCATCAGCAGAGACAATTGCCAAGCGTCCCTTTTGTTCCCCACGACTTTTAAACACTGCAAAGGATTCGTATCATTAAAGCGGCAACTCTCGGCTTGTATGCGGTGGATTCAAAGTGGTCACTTTTCAGGAGAGCCCAAAGCAGTGCACAAAGAATGCTCATGCTCATCGCTCTGTTTTTCCTTGCTGTTTTCTACTTGCGCTCGCTCCTCTTTCATCTCAAATGTAGATGCGTGCGCAAGGCAAATTCCTGAAATGATACTTTGTTGGATTCATAGTAGGTGCTGTTGGCTGACTTGACAGTTTAGGATGAACATCTTGCCCGAGTCAATTTGATGATTTGGAAAGATTTTTTTCCATGTATGTGCAAGTGATTATTGAAGCGGACTTCCTCCTATCTGTGCGGGCCAGGTGCTCGCTGTGACACACCACTCGCATGATGAATCAGACCGAGGGAGCCGTTATCTCTCTCCCTCCAGAACACACACGCGTGCACGCACGCACACGCGCACGCACACACACGCACACACACACACATGCACCCCGCTCGCCCCCCCGTCCAGTCCCTCCTCCCTCCTCCTCATCATCACCCATCCTGTCCATTCACATTACTCTTCATTGTCTCCTTCGTCATCTTTATTCATGAAGGAGGACACTTGCGCCATACTTTTCAATTGCGACAGCGAAAAATCAAATGTACTCCAGGTGTTAACTATGACACGTAGTATTTAACTCTTTAGTTTAAACATATTTGTGAACAAATAATAGCGAGTAATAGCTTGTGGGAGTGAAGTAGCATCTTATCTTGGAGGTGCTGCATGGTGAAAACAAGCCATTCTACGCACTGCTGACTTGCAGACTGCCACCTCCCATCCTTTGTTGTTCACACATTCGAAACGTATGCACACCGAGCTTCATTTATCGTGTATACAATATAAATATGGTGTTAGAGACTCGTGTTTGGAGGAAATGGAAACTTTCGATTTCTCAATGGTATAGCTGCGCTGCGCTGCGCTGCATCCTTCCAGTTCGGCTCCTGTCCCGTTCGCAGTCACGGGTGGGCCGAAGCGCAGCTCACACAGGGAGGGAGCTGGGATGGGACTGATCGCTGTTCATTCATACTTATGGACAACTGGGGTCACCGATAGGATGAAAAAAAAGAAAGAAAATGACACGAGTAGCCCACGGGCCTGTTGGGCTTATAGCTTTGCAGTGCAGGGTTAGTATCATATTCCATCCCCCACGTCTGTATATCATAACATATTTCTTTAAGCAAAGTGAGAACTCTTTTCAATATGTGTATAGTAGAGTTTTCTATTAATAATAATAATAATAATTCCAAAGTAGGAGGGCCCGTTCCACAGAGTATACGGTAAACGAATCTGGTATTTTGGGAATACCTGCTAATGTATTGCTACACTGAATTGTCTGGAATGAGCTTTGAGTATGGTGTGCAGTGAGGGGAAGGGGGAGGGGCAAGCGGGAGGTGATTATTAGCGCTCCTCTGGGGCTTTTGTCGGGGCCCCGTGAGAGAAAGAGGTTAATGCCACTTAGCCTGGGGATAGCCGGCCGGCCATTGTGTGTTTGTATAGTTGCAGGCAGCGCACGCATGTGTCTGGATGATAGGCCGGGCCTCCCGCCGCGATCCCAAATCACTTACTATTTCCCTCAACTAATCACTCCCCCACCCTCACCCACAAAGACCATCTCATTTTGGTAAAGCCGAAGGCTAATCGCTGCATTTGTCCTAGAACGAGATCCTAATTGTCACTCTTCCAAAGGCCTTTCGTGAGCGTTGACTGCCGCGACATCACCGAAACACGACCATAGGTAGAAGATCAAACAGAAGCAAGAGCACCGACTGCTTTTTGAGACATCTCCTCAAGGTCTGGCGCACGATGAACAAATGTCACACACGCAGTATGTCGTTTGCTCTGGAGGCTGCTGACAGACACACGTCTCATCATCCCGACCTGAACGTCCGTCCCTTCATTAGGTCACCGTGTAGATCCGTTATTAGTCCTGCCACATCTCATTGGAGCTCTCCCCTCCGACGCGTCGCGCCCACTGCGCCTCACCACTCTTCCTTCAGAAATGAGTCTGATGTTTCGGATTATTGTGTCCCCGGTGCGCTCTCGAAATGCAATTAGGTCTCGGAGGAAAAGGCCAAATCATCCGTCAGCCGCTCCGCCGTACAAATGGCCGTCCGTCCAAGAAAAAGATCAAGCCGCAATACTCAACCTCCGCTCAAATATAGCAAACAAACGTTCAGACGGATGACCTTGGCAAAAAGGCCCAAAGCGCCGTGCGTCTACTTGAACATTTCAAACCACAATGCTTTTGCTACTTTGACATCCTGCCATTGTTGCTGAACATACTAACACAAAGAGGCAGTTTCTTAAGTATACGCTTGTCCTTTTTTCCTCCTCGTCTCCCCCTCTGTCCCCCGGTAACCATGGTAACCATCAGCTGAGAAATGGCAACCGTGGCCCTTCATTAGCCATGAACACAGGCTCAGACGGCGCAGATAATAGCCAATAAGTGTGTGTGTGTGTGTGTGTGTGTGTGTGTTTGTTGGAGAGGCATGGGGGCACAGGGATACGGCACTACGTATGTTGGGCAGTAAATGAAAAGCCTCCAAGGGATAGAGCCAACCTCGCTGTTATGCTTCAGGGAGTTATCGGCTGGCCGGCTGGCTGGCTAGCTGGCTGGCTTTGTGTGCAAAGGTGGGGGGGGGGGGGGGGGGGGACTCCGTCACTTGTCTATATGTGGGAAGATCTGCACATGTGGAGAGTAGACCTGGTTGCTCATGTGCACATGAATGCATGGTTGTCATTGTGCATCTTGCTTGAGCACCACACAACTTCATGTCAAGCCCAAATAAATAAATCCTAGAAGCAATCAGATGGTAGTGGCGCTTCCTCTTTGGATTGGCGGAGACGCCAACGCTTTGGGACTCTGTGGCGCCCCGCATTGTGGCTCGGTGCAGATATCCGCCGCGGCATTGGTCAAGCTGCTGTACAAATGGAAATCCAGCAGCATGCTGAAATTACTGATGCTTATCTGTGCTACGTGTCATTGACCCTGCACCCACACGTGCACGCACGTGCACACACACGTGCACACACGTGCACACATCCATCCAACCATCCTGACTTCCTCCCTCCCTCCCTCCCTCCCTCCCTCCGTCTTTTCCAGTCTTGCATTGGTCCTTTCCCAATGCTAGCAGTTAATGGCCCATCTTGTCAACGGTGAGTGGACTGCTTGAACTTGCAGAGGAGACGTGCTTCACGTGGCTCCTGCAGGCAGTCATCTCCGCCTTCTTTTCTTTGGTGCCATCTGTGCGTCACATCGTGTCGTACGTAATGCACTCAGTGGGCCGTGTAATAGGTTTGGTGCCGTGCCGTGCCGTGCCGTGCCGTGCATCCTTTCCTGTGCGGGCGGGCAGGCAGGCAGGCGGGCAGGCAGGCGGGCGAGCAGAATGTTGCCTACGTCTCTGCATTGATCTATATCAATATCATTTGGTGCAAATGCTTTCCTTTAACATGACACGCTTATTGTGTTGATCCTTGGAATTGGTGCAGCTCAGCTGTGTGTGTGTGTGTGTGCGTGTGTGTGTCTCCTCAGGATATCGCTTGATTCTTCATACCCTCAGGAGTTCAATTGAACAAGTCAGGTCCACACTAAATATGGTTAAAAAGATACTTTTAAAAGTGTTAGTCAAGCGCCAGTTAAAACAAATCTGGCGGTAGTTGAAATTTAACACCAGTCAACGCAACGGCTGATGTAGATAATGTGCTTGATACATCTGCAATCACGAGAGCATTTTGTTTCTAGGCACGCACACACACACACGCACACGCACGTGTACTGTGTTTGGTATTTTTAGTACATGTTACTTCTCCCACATCTTATGACTCACCTATGCTGGAGTTGCAAATTGAAAAGTTGAAGGAACCAATATAATAAGACTAATTGGGAGAGATGAAAAAGGATTTGTCAAATTGAAATGAGCTCAATGCGAAATTGCAGGAGCAGGATGTCAACTACGCAGCTGTCTGATTTCAGAACGTTTTGATGTGGTGACCTGCAGCACTGACAAATGCAAATCACTTTGAGATCCCTGCCTCAGCTTTCCACATTGCTGTGTTTTCAGATGGTCTGAGCAGACCATCATCCCCCCCCCCCACACCCACACACACACGCAGACAATATGACCAAAAGCGTCAAAAGGCGGATTTTCTCTTTTGGAGAAATCAAAGGCTGGCTCTTATTTTGCTGGGAATACTTTTCAACTTTTCATCTTCACTTGTGTGCACAGCGGTGTTGGTGTTGCCGATGCAGCCCTCCCTGCAGGTCATTTTCTTTATGGATGGACTAGCAGCGTGCCTGCTCTTGCTTACTAATACAAGTCTTTTTCCCCTCACGATGGGGTGGCCATGATAGGAAGGTGAGATGAGATGCGATGAGATGAGGGGAGGGGAGGGGAGGTTAGCTTCCCATCTCTTGCCAATGGGCTGCCATAGCGCAGCACTATAAAGGATCTGCTAGGGGTGTTCATTTTCATCAAGCGCTCCCAAAAAACAAGGCAACAATACCGTACTCATTGAAAGTCCAAACGCTATGTTGACCTTGTCTGAGACACGTTTTCTTGGAGGCGAATACTTCAACCATGTCCAAATCTTTCTTTTTTGCCTTGATATTTGAATATCTGAACTCATACAGTATATCCCAGCAGTCATGAACATCAGCGCACTCCACTGAGGTAAATGTCTTTTAAAGTGTGATGCCTTGATTGCTCTTTTGACTCCATTTGTCTGATAAATAGTGAGGAACGCACATTTTAGCAAGAGTCGGACGGAAGTGACTTTTTGTCGCCTCCGATCACAGACTTGCAACTTTAGGCAGTCACCGTTGTGTTTTTCTCTTGCTGGCAAGTGGCACAAAGCCAGTGAGTGACAATGGCTCTCTCTCTCCCCCCCCCCCCCCCCCCCCTGTCCCACAGCAAGGGAAGAGAACGTGGCCACATTCCGTGGTTCTGAATACTTCTGCTACGACCTCTCTCAGAACCCGATCCAAAGCAGCAGCGATGAGATCACGCTCTCGTTCAAGACCTGGCAGCGCAACGGCCTTATCCTTCACACTGGTAAATCAGCCGACTACGTCAACTTGGCGTTGAAGGACGGCGCCGTCTCCCTTGTGATCAACTTGGGTTCCGGAGCCTTTGAAGCAATCGTTGAGCCGGTCAACGGCAAATTCAACGACAATTCCTGGCACGAGGTCAAAGTGACTCGCAACCTTCGGCAGGTAAGGCCGCCCGCCGAGCACGAGCTGCTTTACTCTTGGAGCATTGCGGTCTGGTACTCAAAACGGTGTCAACCGGTCGCTTTACTTTGCTTTTGGGCCATTCGACTCACACGCAACTCCTTTTCATTGGCTTTCATTGGATTGGTGGTGTCGCCGCTGCTTAAGTTGATGTGTAACCGACCCGCTTCCCCTTTTTGCAAAGCAATCAGGTTTCCAATACGCCACGTTCAAAACACTTCATTGTCTGGTAGCTATCAATCATTTATTATATTTTGCTGCCTTTGGTTGTTGTTGTGGTGGTGGTGGTGGTTGTTGTGGTGGTGCTTTTGGCCAATGTTTGTTTTTCCACCGCTTCCATTTCCTCTTTTACCTGGGACGGCTCAAAGTGCTAGCTCCATTTGAAGTGCACAAACGTGTACACGGACCGCATGGGCTGATACTGGAACACCATGTCCATGTAGTAAAGCTCATGACGACACTGTTTCACTTTTGTTGCTACTGCTATTGAAGCAGGACATTTGACTCAAACAAAATCACTCAAAGGCTTCCTGTTCCTATTCCTTGATCTCCAATCAACCTCTCTGATGAGGTGGCCCACCTTGCAGTGACCAATTGCAGGTTGGAATAGAAATCGATGCCCTATTTGTCACAGCGTTTGTCTACAAAGAAAAAAAAATGTCTCGCACATTTGATGAAGATGTCCTGCGAGGTGGATCTGCCGTTCAAGTTGTCCTGAATGGTCTTCCGCTCACTTTGGACACTTTTGGTCCTTTCGCCTGGTTTGGGACTTGTGTTGGTGTGTTCTAGGTTAAAGTGCTCATTCCAAAGGAACAAAGCAGTACCCCGATCATTTCATGACCTCATTTCATTCCCCCATGTTAGGTAACAATTTCAGTGGATGGGATTTTAACCACCACGGGTTATACCCAAGAAGACTACACCATGCTTGGCTCCGATGACTTTTTCTACGTTGGGGGAAGCCCAAGCACCGCTGACCTGCCTGGATCACCTGTGAGCAACAACTTCATGGGCTGTCTCAAGGAGGTAAGCCAATAGCGCAGATGCTTCAACAGTGGTTGGTGCTTTGCAATACGAGAGAAATTGGCATTTTCGCATAGCGGCGGCGGTGGCGGCGGCTGCTACTGCTGACGCCGCTGCCGCCGCTCCTGCTCGACACTCTCGTTTCACACAAGTTTGCCTGCGGAGCAAAATGGCGCTACTGTGGCTTTTTATTCAGTACGATAGATACCGTGTCCGGCAAACGTCTTTGCGAATGCGGGCAACCTTGAGTGAACCCTGACCCAAAAAAGATCAACTCAACATTCAGGTGGTGCTTTGCAAACCTTTGCTGCTCACTCAGATAATGAACCTGTTTCACCTACAAGAGTACAGCCTTTGTTCCTTCCTTAAGGAATACGCCCAACCATTCATCTCTCACTGACCCCTTAAAGCAGCCGCACGCAAATCCCAACTATTACAAATGTGACCCTTTGAAATAGTATCGCTGTTAATCAGCGCACCAATTGATCAACATTGGAGACCACAGGTGTCAAAGTCCAGCCCTCGGGGGCCGCATTCCTACACGTTTTCCAAGTTGCCCTCATTAAACACACCTGATTCAATGAGCAGGCTCCTGCAGAACGTGAGCATGAACTGATCATTTGAATCAGGTGCGTTTAACGAGGGAAACTTGGAAAACGTGTAGGAATGCGGCCCCCGAGGACTGGACTTTGACACCCCTGTTGTAGACCAACACACATTCAAAGCCAAATACGTGCTATGCCTTTCCCTTGAGCTAACGATGGTATATGCAACACTTGTAAGAGGTGGGTGACTGGCTGCAGCAGGGAGCTGACATTTTGTGCCGCCATTCCAAAACACTCTTGCACGCACACACACACGTTGAGCGCGCATGCATGCATGCATGCAGGCAGGCAGGCAGGCACAGTGGCATATGGGCTGCAGGGAGAGTGAGGAAGCGCTGCAGTAGCAAATTAATCCCCTTCTGGCCCACTTCCTACTCTGAGCATACTAGTCAGGTCCAGGATCATCAAATCCATGTAGGCAGGCCCTTCATGGATTGGATGGAGCAGGGCACCCAAGTGCTGCTCGGACCAGCTCGGTTTGTTGGAGGAATTCAAAAGACACACTCGGCAAACTGACATGACTTAACAAAACTATAACATGACTGACTGACTGACTGACCAAAACAGACTCGAAAACGACAGGAACCTAAAAGACATGAAGCGTGACGACAACAACATTACGACATCGGGAACCAAAAGACATCAAGACAACAACAACAACACAATGACCGGAAGGGGCGCGAGAGGCATACAGGACTTATATACACGGCAGGTAACGAGAGGCAGGTGAGAAGAATCCAACTCATCATGAGCACACAGGAGGGGAGGGGCGAGCACACAGGAAGGGAGGGGCGAGCACACAGACACAAACCATGACAACAGAGACACATAGTGGACGAGACGTGACACAGACAGGCAGGCAGGCAGGCAGGCAGGCAGGCAGGCAGCCACGCAGGCAGGCAGGCAGGCAGGCAGGCAGGCAGGCAGGCAGCCCCAAATGTCCCAATACTACAACCAAATAAACAGTCGTGTCAAAAGATACTACCCTTTGTCTTTTATGTATACATGCTCACAGAAATATTGCTCACGCAACATGCACATGATTGGGGTCTCTGAAAAATTTTGCCAGTACGCAGATTCCATTTTCAAAGGAGCGTGATTTACAAAACAGTCGCCTGCAGCCTGATTTGTGCGCTATAAAAGCATTTGAAGAATCAAAGTCCTTTGCGCTTCCACCAATGCCAAAGACGCACACACTTCCTTCAAGGTGTCAACATTATACAAGCATTTTATTCCATGCTCCCTATTAGTTGCTAAGTCCACATATTTTGCAGATGTCATTTAGACCTTTTCAGGATCCTTTGAGGATGGGCTAAAATTGTGTTAAAAACATGGGAGACCCTTGTTAAGTCATGAGGGTGGCCAGCTGCAAAAGCAGTCGGTCCATCCTGCCTGAAAAGCACGACATCTCCAGATGGAAGCAAGCACCAATCCACGATGACATGCTGTATTGGGTGGTCCCTTTGAAGAAAGACGTGTTGTCTTTCCCTTGCAGAGTTTGGCACGTGTCGAGCACTCTCCTCGGCTTCTGCCTCCCCAACCATTACGGGGCTAATTTGCCTGCTTGCAATCCTCTTGTACTCGCCATCTAGAGTGGCATTATCGAAAAATGTTTTGTTACCATGGCACCGAATACTGGTTGCCCCGGGTAGCCCGTGCTTGCGTGCGTGCGTGCGTGCGTGCGTGCCTGCAGGAGGGCGGCTGTCTGGCCCACCAATATCGGGCCTTTCATAAGGCAGCAATTACAGAGAAAGGCTACATCTCAGAGCCTACAAAATGCATAATGGCCTACAATAACACATAATTGCTGTAATTGTCACTCACTGCTCCATCTCTCCCCACCGCCGCCGCCGCTGCCGCCGCCGCCACCCTCTACCTCTCACATGTCCTTCTTTTACTCGACCAATGGACTGAGATAGTGAGACACACCGCATTAGTGACGAAGCCTGCAAAAAAACACAAAGTTGCCCAATAAAGTGCTGGAGGTGACTTAGCTTCAAGATTCAAGAGTTTTTATTCGCCATGCTATTGGCCTCAAACATACGTATCTTGTTTTGTTTGGATGTGAATGTTGATCAACATCATCTTCTTCACCCAAAAGAAGTCCAGCCATTTGTTTTCAAAGTTCGGAGTATGGATGTGTCCAAAGCTCCAAAGGAAAAACAACATTTGTATACACTTCCAACCAAAGCGGTCATGCTTTATTGCCAGTCAGTCCCCCGTGATTCTTTCCAGCACTTACGTACAGCGCAACCTCCAAGGTCGAGCATTTGGGCGTAGAAATGTTGCAGACGGAGAGACACACTAATGTTTTTTCTCAAGTTGACTTTTCAACCTGACGCTCTTATTTCGGACTGGATTTTGAAATGCAGACAGATTGCGGGAGCTGTTCAAATGCCAATTTGTTCCATCGGAGCAGCGGAAAGCGTGGCTGGCCTTTGGGGGATGGGGGACACCATATTCGTGGAAGGATGAAACAAATGGAGAAAGAAGGACCAGAAGAGAGGTGGAAAAGATAAGATCCTTCCCAGGCCGTGACTTTATTCCCTGTCAAATCTCCATCTGAACCAACCCTTCACTCTATCCACTGGGCACAGAGCGTAGAAATGACAATCATAATAAAATACGTAAATAGAAAAGAGTGCAATTAAAGAGAGCGGTGGGGGGGGGGATGATCTTGTTTTATGTATGCCTGCGACCAAAATATAGCCAGACAGAAGGAGTTACTCTGCCTAGAGAATTAGAGGCGAAAAAAGGGTTTCAATTTTCCACTTGAGCAAATTTCCATTTGCACACGCACGCACGCGCACGCGCACACACGCGCACGCACACACGCCCGTCTCCCCTCCTCTCCTCCCCTCCCCTCCCCTCCCCTCTCCCTCCCATTGTTATTGACAGCATTTACAAGTGCGGTGAGATTGGTCACTTCACGTTTTCATTCTCTCGCTTACCTTCATTGGGAGGACATTTGGTCCCCCATCAAGTATTGCAGGCTCCCTTGCAAGTAGAAGAAAGAGGCGGCAGATATTTGACGTCTTCTTTCCTGCACAGGTGGTGTACAAGAACAACGACATCCGCCTGGAGTTGTCCCGACTGGCTCGGGTTGTTGACCACAAGATGAAGATCCAAGGCGAGGTGTCCTACAAGTGTGAAAATGTGGCTACGCTGGACCCCATTTCTTTTGAGACTCCAGAGGCCTACATCAGCTTACCCAAGTGGAATACCAAGCGGATGGGATCCATCTCTTTCGATTTCCGCACCACCGAGCCCAACGGCCTCATCCTCTTCACCCACGGCAAACCGCAAGAGCGCAAAGATGCGGCGGCCAGGAGCCAGAAGAACACCAAGGTCAGCCCGTCTCAAATGAGGCAATGAGCGCTTTCATTGGGGTCAAGGTCACGAGCCCTACCGTTTGCTTTTTCTCCCCAAGGTGGATTTCTTTGCTGTTGAGCTGTTGGATGGAAGTCTGTACCTGCTGTTGGACATGGGCTCAGGAACCATCAAGGTGAAGGCCACTCAAACAAAGGTCAACGACGGCGCCTGGTATCACGTGGATATCCAGAGAGACGGTCGCTCAGGTCGGTCCCGTCGGCAAAGTCGGTCGGTCGGTCGGTCGGTCGGTCGGCGTTTTGCGCCGCCGTGAGCGAATGGCGCGAGGCCACACGGCCCAAAGCCCTCCGATGACTCCCTCCCCATCTGTCTCAGGTACCATCTCTGTCAACAGCAGAAGGACCCCATTCACCGCAAGCGGCGAGAGCGAAATCCTTGACCTGGAAGGCGACATGTACTTGGGGGGGCTCCCCAGCGATCGCACCAACCTCATTTTGCCCACCGAGCTGTGGACGGCCATGCTCAACTACGGCTACGTGGGCTGCGTGCGCGATCTCTTTATCGACGGGCGAAGCAAAGACATCCGTCAGATCGCCGAGGCGCAAAACGGTGCCGGGATTAAGCCTTCCTGCAACAAGCAAGCCGGCAAGCAGTGCGAGAGTTACCCCTGCAAGAACCGAGGCGCCTGCAAAGAAGGCTGGAATCGATTCATCTGCGACTGCACCGGCACTGGTTATTGGTCTCGCACTTGTGAGAGAGGTAGGCCTAACCTGTGGGTGGGATGAGCTTCTTTGTTTGGAGGAAAAAAAAAAAAAAAAAAAGAGCATCACAAACACAAAAGTCTACTATGGGAGCTTTTGGCATGCCCAGAATTTGTCAGAGACATTTGCCAAAACGCTACTATTTATTGTTTGACGTTTCCATCGTTTCCATTTGATAATCAAACGGTAGGCATTTGAGCCTGCCTGTTGAGTCTCCGTTGCTTCCACTCAGGCACTTGAGAATCAATCCCCTTGACATCCTCAAAAAGGCGGCATAGCGGGCCTGAACATCGCACCGTACTGCCAAGCCATTTTTTTTCCAGGTGTCCATGGATTTGATTTGATAAAAAAAAAAAAAAAAAAAAAAGGTCAGAGTGTAAAAGTAATTCTCTTCCACAAATTGCTCCAGATTTCTTCCTTTTTTGTTTTTTTGCAGACCAAATTATAGCTGCACTATCACACTGTTTTTCTCTGTCCTCATCTTGTGGCCTGTAATGAAGTTCCCGAGAAGCTCATTTTTGCTCCTTAAAAAGACAAAACATGTGGGTCAATCAGATAGAGGTGGTACAAAAATTGCTTTCCAAGGCATAATTAAGTGAAATAGATTAGCATTTTTTCTGTCACTGAACGTCTTTGTTGGTCATTTCTGGTGGTCCAGGCTTTTGGATTTTCAACGTGTGTGTGTGTGTGTGTCTGTTCCAGAGGCCTCCATCCTCTCCTACGACGGCAGCATGTATATGAAAGTAGTGATGCCAAGCGTCACGCACACTGAGGCAGAGGACGTGTCTCTGCGTTTTCGCTCGCAGAGGGCTTACGGCCTCCTCATGGCCACCACCTCCCGAGACTCGGCCGACACGCTCAGGCTGGAGTTGGACGGAGGCCGCGTCAAACTCACCGTCAATCTAGGTATCGTAGGCACCCCTGCCTCCCTGCCTCCCTGCCTCCCTGCCTCCCTGCCTCCCTGCCTTCCTCCCTCCCTGCCTCCCTGCCTCCCTGCCTCCCTGCCTCCCTGCCTCCCTGCCTCCCTGCCTCCCTCCCTGCCTCCCTCCCTGCCTCCCTCCCTCTTGGTCTGCGTCCGCACCTTGGCTCTTTTCATCAGGTGGTTTGTCATGAACTGCTAATGTCACCGTCTCAATTGTTCTTGTCCGTTCATCAGACAGCATACTCCCATCCCTTAAAGGTTCACGTCGACTTGGAGACCGGGAGCATTCGTTAGTTTGCATGAGCGTGACTGCAGAAAACGTTTGTAACTGCAGCTACAGTGGAACCTCAAGGGTCAATCGGTTCTTTTTTTTGGGGGATCGTTCAACCAAAAAGTGGTAAAGATGCAGGAGCAGCTCACACGTGTCCTTCTTGAAAATTGCAAGCGTCAGGACAAAATAGCAAAACCTGAAAAGAACCGAGCCTTGAACAAGGCCAGACGCTCGTACGGCTCCAAATTCAGCAAAGTTTCACGCAACTTCTGGCGCATATTAGGCTTTGTCCACCCCTACCCCCCCCCCCCCCCCCCCCTCGCAAACGGAGCTTTCCTGACGTGATGTGGCCCACCAAATTCGACATAGTTGCGTGTCCTCCAGATTTTGAGGTTCTGCTGTACATTTTGAGATTGCGTTAGGCTATACCATCACAACATGTCATTCTCGTTCAATGTTTGGAAAAGGCAAGTGGCCGGTGTAATAGCCGTGATCTTCTTAACGTTCTTTGATGTTTTTTTTGGGGGGGGGAGGAAGTCACAGCGGTAAAAGCATACAAAGACATTTGAAGGTGATTGTGACCTGATTTGAAGACAAATTTCCAAATGAGCAGACAAACAAATGCGCTGAGACTTTCTAAGAGTTGACTTCCACCAGCGATCCACCACAAGATAGCAAAACTTTGATTTGCGTTCCCATTATTCTGTTGTGTGTGTGATCTTCTTTCTCACCTTTCTGGAGTGATTGATTGATGGATGTCATCTGCTGACGGTGGTGCGTGGACCTTTTGCATTTATCTGCCATTTTCCATTCTGCTTTGTCAAAAGATGGTATTCACCCCTTCAAAGGCCTTAAGCCTGCGGCCCGTCTGGTGAACAGCCCGACAACAGAGCCCAGCAAAACCTACAGCTGGCTGCGACCCCAAGCCAAGCCAAGCCAAAGTAAGCCAAGCCAAGCCAAGCCAAGCCAAGCCAAGTCAAGCCAAGGCTTTTCCCGACCACTCAAATTGTACACCGGCCATCGTAATCCTAGCTTGTAACGTGACGTCACGGAGACACATAGGACTCGTTAAGCTTTCATACAGACAGACAGACAGACAGACAGACAGACAAACGTATAGTACCACGCTGTACACACACCTGCACACGGCAACATGCATGGTGTATATTTCTCCATGTGATTGATGGCTGGGGTCCTGTGCCTCTGCACGGTGCTGGTGCTGACTGGATCGCGGCTGTTTGCTCCCACTTTTCTGTTGCGGTTGACGGCACATGAAATGATCAGCCGCATGGTGACCGACCCTTGAAAGAAGCTTCCGCGAGACAAAACCAAAGACAACAAAGTCCAATTTATAAGACCGTGCAATTGACTTCAAATAGGATGGATGATTCAAACAATCCAAGTCCAAGTTTGTGGGTTGGAAGTCCAATGCAGCTGGTACCAAAAGTGGCCATTTTACTGTTAATATTGTCCCTCCCTCGCCCCCTCCCTCCCTCCCTCCCTCGCCCCCTCCCTCCCTCGCCCCCTCCCTCCCTCCCTCATTGAGTAACGGCTATCTGTAGCTCGCCTACATCCATCCAAAAGATTATGTTCCAATTGTGGCTTTGTCCAAGATAAAGATGGACGCAATGAAAATGGCCGTCTTTCTCCATGTGTACGTCCCCGGAAGGGTGGAACTTTTGTTTGTGGATGTCTGCAGCTGTAACCTTGAAGGATGCAATTTCATCTGTCATTTATTCTTCCCCATCTAGACTGTATCAGGATAAACTGTAACTCCAGTAAGTTACCACTCAAGTTTCATTTTGCTTTCTATGTTTCTATGATGATGTGTTGATGCAATACACGTATGCAAACTGCAAACTGCTTTGGCGCCAACAAGAGATACTACGTAGTATATTTAGTGTACAAAGTGAAGAAGAAAAGCTAACTCTGATGAGTCATTGTGTTCATGTTGGCATTCTCTTATACGTGCAATGATAAGGCCAGACCAGTCACCATGGCAAAGTACTACTACTACTACTACTACTACTACTACTACTACTACTACTACTACTACTACTAGTACTGTATGAGAAGCGTCAGTGGTCAAGCAAAACTCCACGAGTGTCCTTAGACAAATGTTTTGTGTTTTTGCCACAGTTTGAACCAAACCTTTGGTTCCCAAACTAGACCAAAGGCTAGTTTGCTAGGTGGAAAACCAAAGGATTGGTTGGAGGCTCAGGATGTGTTTAACTTTGTGATTGTTCTCAGGCAAAGGACCGGAGACGCTGTATGCCGGGCAAAAGCTCAATGATAACGAATGGCATACGGTACGGGTGGTGCGTCGCGGCAAAAGCTACAAGCTAATCGTTGACGATGATGTAGCAGAAGGTACATGGGCTCGTCGTGTTCTCACCTCCTTACCTCGTTACCTCGCCGCTCGTTGTACGGAGCTTGCACGCCTGCGGTCGGGAGGGGCGGGGCCGGGCGGGGCTGGGCGGGGCCGGGCGGGGCCGCTTGCATCGCTCTAATTCTATGACTTTCTCCTTAAATCAGCCCTTTTGTGTTCGTGTCAGACGGTGTTCTCTTTTCTTTTTCTTTTTGTCTTTCTTTTCACCCCATCCCCTGCACCCTCCCCCCATCTTCAGGCCAAATGGTGGGTGACCACACACGTCTGGAGTTCCACAACATTGAAACGGGCGTGATGACCGAGCGCAGATTTGTTTCCAGCATCCCGTCCAGCTTCATTGGCCATCTGCAGAGCCTCAGGTAGAAAAGCGCGCGCTCATATTTGGACAGGCAACAGTGGCACGCACCTCTTTGCTTGCTTGCGAGCAATCTTGAGAAAAATGCAACCTTTGTCTCCTCTCCTCTCCTCTCCTCTCCTCTCCTCTCCTCTCCTCTCCTCTCCTCTCCTCTCCTCTCCTCTCCTCTCCTCTCCTCTCCTCTCCTCTCCTTTCTTTTTCTCCTCCAGATTCAATGGCATGCTCTACATCGACCTGTGCAAAAACGGCGACATCGATTTTTGCGAGCTCAACGCCCGCTTTGGGATCCGTTCCATCATCGCTGACCCGGTCACCTTTAAATCCAAGAGTAGCTATCTGAGCCTGGCCACCCTCCAGGCCTACGCGTCCATGCACCTCTTCTTCCAGTTCAAGACCACCTCGGCCGACGGCTTCATCCTATTCAACTCGGGAGACGGCAGTGATTTTATTGCCGTAGAGCTGGTGAAAGGGTGAGTCGGAAGAGGTCCAATTCCCTCGCATCTCGTCGTCTCATTTCACCTCACGAGCACGAGTATGTTCCATGCAAGTCTAAGGATGGTCTGCCCTGCCCTGCCCTGCCCTGCCCTGCCCTGCCCTGCCCTGCCCTGCAGATACATCCATTATGTGTTTGACCTGGGAAACGGGCCCAATTTGATCAAGGGCAAAAGTGAAAGAGCCCTGAATGACAACCAGTGGCACAACGTGGCCATCACCCGAGACAACAGCAACACTCATACCCTCAAAGTGGATGCGATAGCCACAATTCAGAGCATCAACGGGGCCAAGAACTTGGACCTGAAAGGTATGCAAAGAATCTCATAACCTGTGACTTGAATAGTCACTCATATGTAAATCAATGTCCAAACCCTTATGATTTGCAGCCTACATTTCATTGAATGCACCAAAATGATCAACTTTGTTGCTTTTCAATTGGATGCCTGCAAGACGGTCGGTCCATCAAAGCTGGGACAGGGCCACGTTTGTCCTCCGCTTTGGAGCGTACTCAATGACTATTTGGAAACGGAGGGCAATAACTACGCTTTTGAATGTCTTCAGGCGACCTTTTCATCGCTGGGTTGGGTCCTGGCATGTATGGTAGTCTTCCCAAACTGGTGGCCTCCAGAGAGGGTTTCCAAGGCTGCTTGGCTTCAGTGGACCTCAACGGGCGTCTGCCAGACCTCATCAGCGACGCCTTGTTTCGTAGCGGGCAGATTGAGCGTGGATGTGAAGGTACACGCTCCCTCAGGTCCGGGCCTGACGTAAAGTTCAACTCCAGCGGCTCGGGCGGCTCCTTCTACCTGCTCAATGCAAACAGTAGCGGCACAGCCTCGCATCCGTACGGACGTTCCTCCGTCGCCTTAGCCGTGCTGGTGGCGTGGCTCGGGCATGGCTAAGGCCAGCCTGAGACGGACGCTGGCTGGCTGGCTGGCTGGCTGGCTGGCTGGCTGGCTGGCTGGCTGGCTGGCTGGCTGGCTGGCTGGCTGGCTGGCTGGCTGGCCGGCTGGCTGGCTGGCCGGCTGGCTGGCTGGCCGGCTGGCTGGCTGGCTGGCCGGCTGACCGACCGGCCAGCCGGCTCGGTTTATCGGCCACATTGGCCACATTGGCCGCCGTCCGCCGATGCCATCGCCGATACGGTCAGACAACATCACCGTAATGTTTGGGGTATGGGATCAATCTAATTGGACAACGTATCTCTTCTTTGGGCTTTAGTGAGAAAAGGGAAATGCGACGGCAAAACACGCCGAGGCTTTTCATTAGTTTGGACTTCCAGTTCGACTTTTTGCTCGAACGACTTCTTTCATTCTAGCTGCGTTGAAATGGGCTTTGCATGAGCAAGAAGATGTCATTGTTTCCATCCTCCGCAGGCCTCTGGGTCAGCTTCCATATGTTGTTCTTGTTTGCATGGAAATCATTTTCTGTACGGTATTTCTTTTTTTGCCTGCCACATCATTCGAGCCGGGCATTGAGTGTATTGTAATTTTCTTTTTGTTCTGCTGCCTTACAGACAGACTCCACTGTTAGACTAATGAATGTCTGTTGACAGCAAGTGACAATGTGTACTTGTCTGTGCTCACTGTGACATGACAATCTGAATGCGGTTGATAATGAAGGTTTTTGCTGTACAACAATAAACTAGTCGATGATTGATTCGTTTTAGAAAATAAAATCTCATCAATCACAATTTTTTTGTCCATGGCAATCTAGTGTCTCATTTTTCTGTGTGCTCGTATGTACGTATACATTTCTTCGAAGCCAATGCATCATGATGTGTCATTTAAATTGCATTGCCATCTACTGCCTCGTCGTCTTCACTGCCAGTTTTGACACATGAAATTGATTTCTGCTTTGCTTTGCTTTGGTTTTGCTTTGGTTTTTCTCTCGCCGGCCTCCATGCCATTATAGAAGCCCATGAGTGATATCTGGCCACAATGTTGTTGCTCATAATTGGAGTCACTTGATGCAATAGCTTGCAGGTTAGCTGAACTAGATCACGTGAGATCAGAAAGCAGGGCAAGCATTTTGGACTCCAAGGAGAAATTCAGCCCCCACCAAACCTATTGGGACAAAAATCGAAAGCGCGGAGCTTTGACATGAAAACGTGACGTGACGTGAGGAAAGCTCAGCGTGGAAGAGCGAGCGGCTTATCCCATTTGGAATATTTCACTTTGCTTGCCTCTCGCAGGTGTTTCTTTTAGGAAGAGTGTGCGGGTCAAATGCACACTTGAAAGGCGGCCCCTTTGAGACTGTAGATTTGATGATGATGAATCCCAAAGGCCAGCCACAATTTCGATTGGGATGTATGTGTGCGTGCGTGCGTGACCGTGGGGGCTTGTGGACTTTGCAGGTCCCAGCACCACCTGTCAGGAGGACTCGTGTGCCAACATGGGGATTTGCATCCAGCAGTGGGAGAACTACACGTGTGATTGCTCCATGACCTCCTACACTGGGACGCAGTGCAATGACCGTGAGTGCTGTGCTGCCGCGTTCACATCTCACACACACACACACACACCCAGCAAGCGGAGCAATGTACTCGTTGGATGAGAATCTATTTTCTCCTTGGCTGCTTTTTATGTCTAACCTGGCGCACACGACATCATTTCTTATGATCCTCAAGCCGCCACACCTTTCTTTACCTGGAGCAGGACAAAAGTGTTCCTGGCACCTTCAGGTTCCACTACACACACACACACACACACACACACACACACACTTGATGCTTGCTTTCACAAATTGCAAGTCGTGTAGAGGAAGAAAAAAAAGTCTCCAAAGTGTGACATTAGTGCTGTCATGAAATGTGTCCCATGGCACATCAGGTACGCTGTCGAATTGCTTGGAACTGGCCAGACCATTGAGTGCAGAGCAGATCATGTCTTTTTTTCCACTCTAAGCCAGCCAACAAGGAAACGCTCTCACGCTCCATGGCGGAAGGTGCAAACGTAACCAGTGTTTCCCACTTTTGCGGAAATTGACCTTTGTTCTATCAGCATCTATCACTTGCAAGAGCTAGAACAATAAAGACGTTGTTTGGTTCATGGTGCTGACATGTCATTTCAAGAGATGAGGACCGTTTTGCCAGGATTCTACGCATTCGGTGTCGTTAACGTGACAGCACCTGCGATTTGGCCGAGTCTCGCTCGCAACGCCTCATTCGGCTCGATTCAGCTCATATCCACATCAATGGCGCAATTTTTAGAGCCGCCTCCAAATGGGCCATTCATTGCTAGCGATCGATATCCTCTAGCCCCAAAGTGAATGACAGCCGATAGGCCGGCGATAGGCCGGCGATAGGCCGGCGATCGGCCGGCGATAGGCCGGCGATCGGCCGCCGATAGGCCGCCGATAGGCCGCCGGTAGGCTCCTGTTGTTATCCCCTTAAATAGTATGAAAAGTTGTCCTGCTCTGCTCAGCTGGGACCACCTACATCTTTGGCAAAGGAGGAGGCCTCATAACGTTCAAGTGGCCGCCCAACGAGAGACCGAGCACCAGGACCGACAGGCTGACTGTTGGCTTCAGTACTTCGCTCAAAGACGGCATCCTCGTCAGGATCGACAGCGCTCCGGGTCTGGGGGACTTTCTCATGCTTCACATAGTAAGTTCATGGCGCACTCGTGACGTTTCCGGTTTTTGGGTTTTAAGCTACTGAAGCCAGTCCTTATTTCTTTCATTCAAAGTCAATCGGGGCTCCCTCCCCACACCGAGTACTTGCTTTGGAAGTTGCCCTCATTTAACCTGGTGGCTGCAAAAGACACATTGTTGAGCTCACCAATTGTCCCTTTGCTTTTGGCCATCTGTTCTAGTGGGATGGGTAGGTGGCCGGTCGCCGGCCCTATGGTGTCCTCTGGTGGACGCATTTTCCATTTGTCACAAAACATACTTGTGCTGCATAGCACAAGTGCCACCATAAGATTTGTTTTGCAAGGTCGTTGCTATAGTTACCGTCTGATTTCAAATGCATTATTCATTCATCATCATCCAAGTGTCTCTCGCCCCCGCGCGGCCGTGCCCTCCTGATTTTCAGTTCCCACTCACAGTGATGGTAGAAATATGTACGTGACTGCTGGCACTGATTCATTAGTCATCATAAACAGAAAACGGATGCTTGGATGCGTGGTTCAAAGTGCACCAAAAACAGAGAGCGGACGGAGGGAGGGAGGGAGGGAGGGAGGGAGGCCTGTGTCGTCAAACAGTGGATTTTTAGCCTTGATTTTGCTCTTTCATTGTAGCAACAAGGCAAAATTGGCGTGACGTTCAACATTGGGATGATGGATATCAGCGTCCAAGAGAGCAGCACCCCGGTGAATGATGGAAAGTATCACGTGGTCCGCTTCACCCGAAACGGTGGCAACGCGACGCTGCAGGTTGATAACTGGTCCATCAACGAACACTTCCCAACAGGTAGAGACAAACAACGAACTAACTAACAAACTAGCTAACCAACCAACCAACCAACCAACCAACCAACTATCTAACGAACTAACTAACTGCACTAGTGCTCTGCTATTCCTACTGCTAGTTTTGTCTTTTGGTTCCCTGCTTGATAACACCTAAAGCTTTGCAAATGTTTCGGTCCAAGGGAACAGTGACACTGAACGGGTTCACTTGGCCAGTAAGAAAATTCCTTTGAAGTACTCCAGGCCAGTAGAAGAATGGCTCCAAGAAAAAGGTAGGCAAGCAAAACATTTCAATCAATCATCTCAAGTACTACGTGGTTGGTATGTTGCGCCGCGTCCGGTCCGTCCCCTGCTTTTAATACTACATGCGGCCCTGTCTCCTGTAGGACGCCAGCTAACCATATTCAACACCCAAGCCACGGTGGCAATCGGCGGAAGCGATCGTGGGCGGCCGTTTCAGGGCCAGCTCTCTGGTCTTTATTACAATACCCTCAAGGTGCTGAACATGGCTGCGGAGAGCAACCCCAATGTCAAGATCAATGGGAGCGTGAGGCTGGTGGGCGATGTCCCCACAGGGGCAGGCTCCACCAAGTCCACTGCCGTGCCTTCAGATGTCTCCACTAACTTCATTGAGACCACTACCATGATGTCCACCACCACCACGCGGAAGCACAGGTCCTCTTCAACGGTACGGCGCCGACGCTTCCGATTACAATTAGACATTGAAACGTTGGCTGTCACGGTCTGTGCTTATTGACACTCTTGGCAGGGCTGGCAAATCCAGGTCCAGCAAATGAAAAGTTGGTGGCTAAAGCCAAACCCTGGCAGGATTTGGACTTTCTGGACCTGGATGCTCCATCCCTGCTAACGAGCCGTTATCGTCCGTGTGCAGACGGTAGTCGTTTGGCGCCTTTCAAACGGAACGCAATTAACGCACCGAGTGAAGAAGATCAAATTCAATGTGGTCAAATAATGTATTGTGCGTGCCTTTTTGTTGCTTCCGATGAAGAAGCATCCAGCAGATGACATCGTGTCATCTGCCGAGTGTTCCAGCGACGATGAAGACCTGGAGGAGTGTGAAACGGGTCATCCAGGTGGGCTAGGTTAGTTTGCACTTGCTTGCTTTCTATGTGCGCTCATGCATCAGCACCAGTACGGACGGACGGATGGATGGATGGACGGACGGATGGATGGATGGATGGACGGACGGACGGACGGACGGACGGACGGACGGACGGACGGACGGACGGACGGACGGACGGACGGATGATGGCAGTCTCAAAGCATCACATCCCCATGGTTTGGCAAAGTGTAACTTTATCCAAAGAAAATGAAATAAATGATGGTAATAATAAGCGGCTTTTCAGAGCTCCGTTTTGTTAGCCTGCAAGTAGCAGAAGCTCTTTTGCTGTCGTGAAGTACACTTGCACATGGGGTCATCCAAAGTGCTCCATTTGGTCACATACACACATTTGGCCCGCTGAGATTTGAAAACAAATCGAATAATGAGCGAAATTTGTATGCCAGTGAACCATTATGAGCCAGTGATGCTGCCATTGATCACATTGAGCCTTCTTTTCAAACAGTACATTGTCCTGATTTGTTTGAAGAATCCCATCATCTATCGATCTATCTATCTATCTATTTATCTATCTATCTATCTATCTATTTTCTTTTTGGTGGGGAGGGGGGTAATCACTCCATCATCACATTTAATTGTCCATATTGATGCTTGCATTTTTGCTTGAGAGAGAGAGAGAGAGAACAGAGAGAAGAGATATCATTGAATTTCTGTGTAGTTTTCCTTTTTTTCATTTGGGTTTTGCTTTCAAGCATACTTGTCATCTGTCTTTTTGCACCTAAATACAAAACCAATCCATTAAGCAGCCTTTTTTTTTTTTTTTTTTATCCCAATAGAGAATACGTACATATATTTGAAAGAATTTGGGAATTCCCACATGATTATCACTTTTAGCACAATGCAACAGGGAAAGGAAAGTATTGGTTGAAAGTCGAGAAGCGCTTTTCAGACAAACAAATAGGCTGACAACCAGTTTGGCCATTCCCAATTTCTTTGAAAGAGTATGCAGGAGATGATCATGTCAATGACTTCAACGCTGTGCTGTGTATTCTGAAATTCTTGGGGGATTTGTGAAGAAAGACAAAGACAGGGCCCCTGTCATCCAATCATATTGACATGCCATCCTAACCCTGACATTAGTTTGATGTTGACAGTGGCATGCCGCTCTGTGGATTCCAAATGTACTTTTGCGACCACCTTTTCTTTTGTCCGGCTCAGTCAGTATTGCTAGCCATTTTGCATTGTCTGAATTTGCTGACGTAGCATCTGGCTGCCGCTGCTTCTTTTGACTTGCATCATGTATGTATGTATGTATGTATGTTTGCTTTTGTAACATGCCAATGATGACAATGTTGCTTTTTTTTCAAGGCAACTTATTCTTTTATCAACGTTAACATTCAAAAACAAATCCAGTTGATGACACTTTCATTTGAATGCAAAAGAAATGAGCTGAAAAATGGCCCTGGTACTATTTTCACACTGTATTCCCATGGAAGAGTATGTTACAAAGAAGACGAACCTTGTCATATTTATTTCTCCGTGATTGGCACTGTTTAAAGTCTTCGTTTTGCCCAGAATGAATTTTGTTCATCAATTTGCATGACAATAGTCGAAATTGCTTTGTCTGCAGCCACATGAAACGCAAAGCCTGCATTCTCTTTCTCTTTTTCCTTTGGTTGTTTGGTGATAAACAACTGTTCTCTGTTATCCATCTGTTGTGTCTTCAATCGATTCATTTCATAAGATGGCAATGATCAATCCGTCTTTCGATTTGTTGATTAAATATCGAACTTTGCATAAGAATTGCTTCCTGCTATAATCATGTCATTTATTCATTTACAAATCAAAGTATCGATTGTCGATTCATCGCGTCGTGACAAAATGGAGGCTGGGAGGGAGGGAGGGAGGGAGGGAGGGAGGGAGGGAGGGAGGGAGGGACCGGTGACGGAATGGCAACTGCCGTTGGGCTCCATCTGGGTTGAGTGGCCGTCGAAAGCGCCAGACAGCTACTCGAAAAGACTCCAGAAGTCAGGATAAAACACTGCGAAATATTCACGAGGAGTGCTCCGATTTGGAGCGATCCCTGCTCAATGCCATCTCATGGAATTGTCTTCCCACCGTTGTATGTGCCATCCATCCATCCATCTGCTCATCCATCCATCTGCTCATCCATCTGCTCATCCATCTGCTCATCCATCCATCCATCCATCCATCCATCCATCCATCCATCCATCCATCCATCCATCCATCCACCCACCCACCCATCCATCCATCCATCCATCCATCCATCCATCCATCCATCCATCCATCCATCCATCCATCCATCCATCCATCCATCCATCCATCCATCCATCCACAGAGTCTGGATTGAGTGCACGCACATGAATGTCCATTGAACGGCGTCTATCCATCGTCATCTAAAACGACCTGGAGTGGAATTCACTTCACTTCGCTTCACTTCACTCGTAATGGACTTGAAACAAGGAGGAGAAATCAAATCAGACGGCTGACAACGGGCTCGGGGAAAGCTGACAATGTTTGCGTCTCCTAAAGCATCGCTGAAGAAATGAGCTTTAAGCATCCCTTCAGCGCAGCCAGCAATGAGCACACCGACAGCATCCTTTGATTTTCTGCGAGTTCTCTTCATTGTTTCATGTGCGCTCCATTCCAAGCCAATCCAATCCAATCCAATCCAATCTCCCGACACAGTGTCTTCCGGATATGCACTCGTTTGACATTTGTCCTACTACCTACATGACATAGTCATGGAATGTGCAGTGGAAGTGGTCAATACACCCCTTTTGCAAATACTACTATTTGATTTGACATTGGTTGGACAACAATCCGTTTGAAAAACAAACTCAAAGTAGAACAGCTGAGTCATTGTGGGATGTTGCCATTTTGAGACTTTATTGCTTTTCTGTCTGTCATGGATGCGTTATTCTTAGACCTCTTGATATTCTGTTATGAACTGAAGATACAATTTGACCAATTGGTTAATCAAAAGAGTGCTAGCACACTCAATAACGTGTGCTCTCTCTCTCTCTCTCTCTCTCTCTCTGCCTCTCTGTCTGTGTCTCTCTCTGTCTCTCTCTCTCAGCCTCTCTGTCTCTCTCGGTCTCTCTCGGTCTCTCTGTCTCTCTCGGTCTCTCTGTCTCTCTCTCTCGGTCTCTCAGCCTCTCTGTCTCTCTCGGTCTCTCTCGGTCTCTCTGTCTCTCTCGGTCTCTCTGTCTCTCTCTCTCGGTCTCTCTGTCTCTCTCTGTCTCTCTCTCTGTCTCTGTCTCTCTCGCACGACATGAGTGTTTTCTTTCCGAGCGAACCAAAGGTGTGAACTGAAAAGGGGTGTATGCCATTCCCATAGCCATTGTACGTTCAGCGTTTGTATTTTTCCCTCCCTCTTCCCCTTCCCCTTCCCCTTCCCGACGGCTATTAGTTCCAGTTGACCTGTATCCCAATCGCACTACGGTCAAATGAAAAGCCATTGTGGCGGGAGAACGCTGCCCACACTTTGCGCAGTTGCACGAGCCATATTTTCTTGCTTCCGGTGATTTGAGCTCAGTTCCGGTTTTCCTAGTATGGCATTGGGACACAGCGTCTGTCACTCGTTTTGGTCACTCTGAGTCCGTTTTCAATGTTGTTTTCCTTTCTACTTTCCCTAAATGCAACTTACTTTAAGCATGCATCAACATCCTGCAGTACGACTAAAACGAAAGCCAAAATGACTCATTTCCAGTTGTCACTGTACACCCAGACTGCACGGCCGCTTCATGTTTAAAGATTAACGTTACGAATATATTTGTCACACATGAGAGAGGAGCTCGGAGCTCGGAGCTCGGAGCTCGGAGCTCGGAGCTCGGCGCTCGGAGCTCGGAGCGGAGTCCCTCTCTCCGCAGTGTCTGTTTTCTATTGTGTGCATCTGGTTGTAGTGTGTGCAAAATTTCAAATGACTTTGTTCATTCATCTTAACATTTTTCATTTGATACTTTGAACAGGTCTTTGATTTTTTTTTTATTATTATTATTAATCCAAATGACATTTTGCTTCTTATTATGGTTATTTGGCTTTGAGTGTTTCTTCTTCTTCTTTTCTTTTCTTTTCTTTTCTTTTTTTTTTTTTTTTTTTTTTTTAATTGGATTCTAATTCAACAGCATCGGGACGCTTTTTCTTTGGACATACGTATAATTTGACCATTTGGGATTTGGAACCGCTTCTACTACTAACGGCAAACGCTGTGCGCTTTTCCCTCCTAATTTTGCAATTCGTCCAAAAAGCCAAAGCAAAACAGTCGGAGAAAAAGCATCCGATTCAGTAGACGGAGCCGTTCCAGATCCTTAACGCCACGATCGTTGTTCTATTTCTCCACGTAGCCTATTGAACTTGAATACTTTGATTGTAAGCGATAACCGAGTGCATGGCTAAAAAGTTGCAGTTTAGGGTTTGTCAGAGCTGTCAGTGTTAGAGTTCTTCTGTTCTTTTCTGTCGATGGGCATGTATATGCTCATTGTTTGTATATCCCCATCCCTTCCTTACAGCCAAAAGCTCTATTGCCGCCCGACCGCCTCGTTCTGCCTTTACATGGACATGGCAACTGACTTACACTGTCACCCTCATCAGCCTCATTTCCTATGTAATATGTTCATAGGTCCCCTTCCTTCCTTCCTTCCTTCCTTCCTTCCTTCCTTCCTTCCTTCCTTCCTTCCTTCCTTCCTTCCTTCCTTCCTTCCTTCCTTCCTTCCTCCCTCCCTCCCTCCCTCCCTTCCTTCCTTCACCCCTTCTTCACCTGCTCCCTTCTCGCTAGACTTAGGTACGAGCGAAAGATCAAGTGGATTCTGCCCGAAAGGAGAATCCCTTTCATTCAATAGATTTGAGATACTATCGTCGAGTGCAATGGAAAATTGTAGATTTTGTAAAAAAGAAACCACAACGTTAATGATAAGATATTTCAACAACAACAACAACAACAACAAAAAAGAGCCAAGTGATGGTGTTTCTTTTTCTGTTTTGTGGTGTGGATGTGTGTGTTGTTGCCTCCCTGTACTGTCATGTTGAATATAGAACACACGCTCACTCCAATGGAAAAGAATACGGTATTTTTAATGCTACAACTATGATGATGATGATGATGAGATGAGATGAGATGAGATGATAATACACTTCTCTTTTGTAAATTCCTTTCTTCCTGCCAAATTCATGCGGGCGGGCAATATCTTGATGTAAGTGGACCAATTGTCTATGGCTGATTGTCTGAAATTGTCTTTCAGTCATGCAGTTTGGAACATTGGCAACATTGCTGCTCTCAATTTGCTTCTCGATCTGTTCACTTGACGGCGAGCTCTCACAATGAACAAATAGCACGTATGTTGAATTGTTTCGATTGTGGCGGAACACGGCATTTGTTTGCACTTGAAAAGTCAGTCAATCAACTGCATCACTGAGCAATTTGTGAAAAGGAACCTTTCTGGAACAGTGTTTGTTTGTTTGTTTGTTTGTGTTTGTTTGTTTGTTTGATTTATCCTTTCAAGTATAATAAAGTGTGCTGTATTTCTCTTATAGAGTTGTGTGTGCTTGTGAATGTAGTATATGTACGTTGACGTTTGCTGTCATGTGCGTTGGTTTATTTCAATATGGAGGATGCGCAGCCAGCGGTGCATACGTTTAATGTCAATGGCAGTTTGAATGTTCACTTCATTCAAACTCTGCGCTCCAATAACTCGTTCCGGATCCAATTTCGGCATTTATCAGAAGTAAAAAAGGCAAACAGATGCAGATTGATGCAGCAGCCTATTGACAACATACATACTACCTATATGGGATTTGTGGCTTGCGCAGATGTTTACGATGATCTCACTATGCCGTTGCGTTGCGATATTATCTCGGACAAGTCTATGGATTACACGCAAAGGACGATGCAAGTTCGTCTGCCATTTTTACCTCTATTCCAAACCCTTTCAGATGCTTACCAATAAACCAGGCCATTGCACCTTGCTGATGTTTTTTTTTTTTTTTGCATGTAAAATGATCATTAACTAATCAATTGAAACGGGTAGAATGTGGGAGTGACAATTTCGAATGTAATGTAATGCATATTGCGGTGATCAAAAGGTAAAAGCCTGCAATGACCCTTCCCAAAAAGAAAGAGCTTACAATAATAATAATAATAATAATAATAGCAAATTCTAGCTATGGCATTTGAAGTCATTCAGGTTAAACTGAAGTTTGACATCTCTCGCTGTCAACGGCAGGGAATGATTTCGATGATTCAGTCGGTGGGCAAATGTGATCCTTTGCTCTGTTCATGAGAAAGGGCCCACTGATTTGGACTAAAGTGTATCGTTGGAAAGGTGAGCATTCGGATCAGATTGTTCTGCCATTGACATTGTATCCACGACATTTTTGTGTTACAGAGCTGCGACAGAGCGACTGTCACATTCGGATAGTCAATCTTTTCCCGAATGACCCAGCTCCGAGAACCTGAAATATGACCATCAATGCCAGATTGTTTCTGTTTGCGTTCTCATTCACTGCCAATCAAAGAGTTGATTTACGTATTTGAAAGACAATTAGAGAACGGTCAGCTCTGTATCACAGAAATATTCCAGCCAGCCAGCCAGCCAGCCAGCAAGAGGCTTAAGAGATTTGTGGAGCCCATTATTGGCAAATGTGCTATACTGGAAGGAAGGTAACAGTAGTTGATTTGAAACAGTCCTTCTGCTTTTTGGAGAGCATTTCTTGTCTTTCTCGTCTCCATTCAAAGTACGTTTCTGTGGCTCATCTTTACACACCTCTTAAGCCTTTTGAGATTCCAACTTGTACATGGCTTCATTCTATTTTTCTTTGGCAGTCTTTCAATTGCTTTTTGGTGAAAACCTCGACTGAAATGAGCGTCACCTAACATTGTGTATGTCTGTGTCCAAACCCAGGAGCTGAGTTAGTCATCCAAGTACTTGAGGATCCAGTAGTCCATCCTTTTCCTTCCATTCCCACCCAGCCACCCAAACTCACTCAACCCACCCACCCACTCACTCAACCCACCCACCCACCCACCCACTCGCTCACTCCTCTCCATTACCGAGAGCACCAAAGAGCCCTCCGTGTCCAAGGCCACTGAGGCGGGGGCACCGTGCTTGTTGGACCGAGGCAGCCGTGATTGTGATGATGATGATGATGATGATGAGGATGATGGCTTGGCAATATGGCGGGATGGCTCAGGGGAAGAGTTCAAGTCTGAGCAGCCCTGCACCGCCGATGAAGATTTCTTTTTACACGACCTTCTCCTTTGTCCACGTGGGGCCGGCTCACTCGCCCGGCCGGGACTGTTAGACATAAGAAAGCTTGGGTGGTGCGGACCATCTCTCTATCAATCGATCTATGGCGAGCGCCATACCGCAAAGCGCCAGAGCCGCCCGCCCGCCAGGTCGGTCGGCCGGCCGGCCGGCACCGCCGCCACCACCTCTGCCTGCCTGCCTGCCTGCCTGCCTGCCACCCACCCACCCACCCACCAATCCACAATTCACCCGCCAAACGCTGGCTAAAAGCTCCGGCATTGCCCACACGGGACGAGGTTAGACGGCAGCCGGCCCGCGATTAACCTCCCCCGTGTTCCGTAATATACCCACAGCACTTCCCACAGAAGCAGGCGTCAGGCCGGGGCCTTCGGAAGTAGTCCGGGAATCAAGCAGCACCACCGGGATGGTCATCGGAATAGTGGCGGCCGCCGCCCTGTGCATCCTCATCCTTCTTTATGCCATGTATAAGTACAGGAACAGGGACGAAGGCTCCTACCAGGTGGACGAGAGCAGGAACTATATCACCAACTCGGCACAGAGCAACGGTACCGTGGTCAAGGACAAACAGCTGAGCTCCAAAGGCAGCAAGAAAAAGCAGAAGAACAAGGATAAGGAGTATTACGTGTGAGCCCGACGGCGGCGAGCGCTCTGCAAGGCTCGTGACGGAGGACGCTATGGAACGAAGGGAACTTCCGTGATCTTTGACTGTGCCGACCGAGGAGCCCGACCGGTGACGTGTACACTTACTACATCAAAAGCACACTTAACTTCTGTCAGCATACAGAGGAGGCTTATTAGCAACTTTAGAGACCTGACTTACTACTCTATATCCGTATAGAACAGCTACATCATTCTCCTAAGTGACTGCAATGTGATTGATGTGTGACCAAAAAAAAAAAAAAAAAAAAAGAGATTTTGTACCTTACAAGACGGACGCCTCGACCACGATGGGCGTGGAAGCAACTCGTACAGAGTGCTTCGCGAGAAGGGGTCGAACCAAGCCTTGTTCAAGTTCAAAAAAAGGACATTTCCAAATTTGTATGGTTTCTAAATAATAATAGTGTGGTGTCTTATTTATTTTTGCTTTGAGCAAAAGAAAAATGGAGGTCCAAACAAGAAAGCATCTCTCTCTCTCTCTCTCTTTCTCTCTCTGTCTGTCTGTCTGTCTGTCTGTTTGAAATGAACTCACGTGAGCAAATGGACAAATCCCTCCGTTCTCGTTCAAATGCTATGATTGTCTGGCACACAAAGTTGTGGGGGTGAAGAAAAAAGAAAAAAAGCAAATGATTGTAAAATGCATGTCAGTCTAACTTACACTACAACAGTCAAGTTCTCTCCCATTTGAGGCAAAAGGGCTCACCATGGGAGCAAAGTGAAGCCCTCCCTCCCTCCCTCCCTCCCGCTTTTGGACCAGCCAAAATTCGAGCTAGCCTGCTGCTATTTGTGCACAAGCGAGTGGCGTTCTGATCTTTTTGCAAAACTCTACCTGAGTTGATTGTTCTCTTTTTCTACGGAGGTGTGAGGAGAAAGACAAATGCAGTACTAAAACCTTGTTCCAAACGCAAATCAATCCAATGGTGTGAATTCTAATCTATTGTCACACTCAACCGTGTCAAAAAAAAAAGACATTTGTTTACATATTTTATTACATGCTCGCTGTTGTACTTTGTAGGTCGTAAATTGTACATATATATACCATATGACGGTGGTCATTTTTAGTACCTCTGTTGTACAGACTGAACATGAGCAGATTTCATGACAAAGTCCATCAACACTGAGAAAAAGAATGTGGAGAATACTATTGATATTTCGTAAAAATATATAGATATATATAGAGATATATATATATATACACAAATTGTATTGGTAGCCTAGAGATCAAAGCAGAGCTGTTTCTAAAGTTGCATGAATATTTACCAACTTGCAGTGTTTCAACAAAATAAGGTGCCCTTCTGTATCACGGCAAAACTGTTTTGGGTTCCAATAGTCTCGTTCATTTTCAAAGAAAATAAAGTCAGGACTATGGCCCATCGGATCACCATTTTCATCAATGGGCTGGCCAACTGAACATTTGGACTCAAGTCTTATTGTCGTCATGTTGCGGATAGCGTTTGAACCCTCGTGCTCGCTTCACAGCCAGCAGGCACACTTGAAGTGCACCTCGCTCTCTCGCTCTCTCTCTCTCTCTCTTCCTCCCAGCAGTGGATGAAATACTAAGCTGAATGCATATGTCTTTATTTTCCACTTTATTGCATCCATGAAGAAAATCGACCGAACGTGATTTCAGGTTAGACATAAAGGAAGAGATGCAGTGCTTGGAAAGTTGATGAGGTGTGCTTCGCTATCCAACCGGAGACTGAGTTACACACTCTTTCATCGCAGGTTTTCATCAATACACCTTTATCATCAACAACAGGAGAAGGAAGCCAGCATCTGATTCACGTAAGCACAAGGATAGAAATAACACACCTCGACATAGACAACAAATTGCAAACCTCTTTAGCGATCAAGCGTGTTGACTGACAGACAGACAGACAGACAGACAGAAATGTTGTTTGAAGACAATGAAGCTTCTCGGTAAGGCGACAAACGTGGAATGGATACGGAATTCGTTTCTGCAAAGAAACTAAGAGTTGTTGAACCTCGTCTTGTTGCCGGCCGGCCGGCCGGCCAGCCGGCCAGCCGGCCAGCCAGCCAGCCAGCCAGCTGTGCATCTTTGTTTTTCATGAGCGTCGTGGAATTTTTACGTCGGCTTCCACTTACTTTTAATGACTCTTTCACATTTGCTTATACACCACATAAACATTAAACGAGACATCAAGGCGTCAAGCGCTGCGTTGTACGTACTGAAAGGGCCGGCCAGCCAGCCGGCCGGCAGGCCAGCCAGCCAGCCAGCCGGCAGGCCAGCCAGACAGCCATCAGGCCGGCCGGCCGGCAGGCCAGCCAACCGGCCGGCTAGCCAGCCGGCCAGCCAGACTATTAAACGCAACTCCCACATTTCCATCAACATGCTTCTTCTTTCAAGGCATTCACGTGTGGTGCCAGGATACAAGTGTGCAATGCGGTCCCCGATGAATCACTATTTATATATACGGAAGTAGCTGACTCTGCAATGGTTGAAGGCAGCATTATTGCATGACACTTTCATATAGACCGCTGTCTGTGTTTTGGAATGAAATGACACCACTTACAGTATGCGTTTACATGTCACATTCATCATCATTTAAATGGCAAATTTGAGTGCACCTGGCTTTTAAATAGGAATGAGAGGTGGTCAAACTCATGCCGCAACATGACTTGACACTGGATGAAGAAGAATGTTCAAAGGCTTCATTGTCACAGCTCGCTCGTCTGATGTCTCAATTAGAACCTAGGTTGGTGGTGGTGTTGTTGTTGTTGTTAGCCTTAAGCACAAGCTATTGAGGATCAACTGCACAGGAGGAAGAAACAACAAGAACAAACATGATTCTCATTAAAAAAGCCAGTCATGAATAGAGTTAAGTTGGAGCCGTGTCAAGAATTGCACGCAAGCGTAACGCTATAGAGGAGGGCTGGCCAATTCCAGTCCTCGAGGGCCCGCCCGTGTCCTGCATGCTTTATAGGTAGGTCTCCCTGCTGCAACACCTGATTCAAATGATCCTGATTGTTATCCAGCTTCTGCAGACCTTGCTAATTACGTATCGGACCATTTGAATCAGGTGGGTTGCAACAGGGTGACATGGAAAACACGCAGGCCACCCTCGAGGACCGCAATTGCCCACCCTTGCTATAGAGACTCAACTCACAAATGGTACATTTAGGACAATCAGAAGACCAAAACATATTGTCTCTTTTGGAGGACATACATAACAATCCCCTTTTTAGTTATCAAAAGAAAACCTCTCATGTTGTTCATTCCACCACTGCATGAGCCACCTCAAACAATTTTGACCAAGAATGCATATGAATGGGCCCTTTGCTAAGTATGCATGCAATTCTTAGCAGAAAGCATTTAAGAGCCCTTCTTAAGCAACTGTACAAAAATAGCAAGTCAAGTCAAGTCTCCCTCAATTACAGTATCTCTCCAATTTCACAATTGGCCCAAAGTTGTAGCAAGACACAACCAACGGCTTTAGTACTAGGCACAAATAAAAAGCCAGGTTATTTTTGAGGTCAAAAAAAGTCAGGCTACTCTCTCGCTCGCTCTCCCGCTCTCCCGCTCTCCCTCTCTCTCTCTCTCTCGCTCTCTCTCTCTCTCTCTCTCCCTCCCTCCTCCTACCGTTTGCCATAGCTTTGCTCCAGCCACTGGCGCACATGGTTGAGATTGTAAAAAAAAGGCCCCTTGCCGCCCAGATAGCGTACCTTTCTGCGTTGTACTATACACACGCGTTCGTTGGACACGCCGTAAGCCACATTAGCATTGTTGTCCATACAGTCAGCTACCAGCTGACACTGTGGGGGCAGAGAAAAGTGATCAATCAGCTGGCGTGCCGCTCCCAGCCTCTCTTCTAAACTTTGATGCTTGCGTACGTCGAAAGAGCGAGGGCCCATAGGCGGGGCCGCCCAGCCGTCAGATGGATGAGCCTCGTCGATGTACACCAGCACAAAGTCAGCCACGTGGCTGAAGTCTTCCACCAAGCGCGCAAAGGTGGGCAGGTGGCTGACGAAGGGGGGTCAAGTGGCTGAGCCAAAGTTGACCACCAGAGGGCGACCTGACGATTCCAAATCCAGGAGGTGGCATTCGACCGGCTTGCCCAGCCTCCCGCCGCCGCCGCCGCCGCCGCCGCCTCGCTCGTTAGGCTCGATCATCTTGCGCCGATGACAACTGGCCGTCGTCACCTTGACCACTTTGGAGTTTGGTGCCTCGCAGCCCACTTTGACCTAAGCAAAAGGATTGACCGTCTTTACCGCCAAGATGATGTCGGCCTTTACTTGCAGCGCTGGTACACCAAGTGCGGCGTTTGGACCGCTCTTCAGCTCTTGGACAGGATTTCGGTCATTTTAGATCAAGGTTAACAGTCCATGGTTAGCTTAACTCAGGGAGTGTGGCTTTGGGCAAATATTTACATTTGGAACATCATGACACTGTTTACTTGAAATTGTGTCACCAAAACTGGAATCTCTACCTCATAAAATGGTGCTGCAAGCCATAAAAGTACACATTTAACGTGCAATGTGCTATATGCACTATATGCAAAGTGCATTTTCATGCCACAGTTGTTCTGGTTTAGCCTAAGGTGTTATTTCGAGTTCGGCAGTCAAATTACAGAACGGCAATGAAATATGATTACAGCAGCATGTCGTATAAAAGTGTTCCCATTGCATGCAATAGTCAGGATGTGAGAGAGAGGGGGAGAGAGAGAGAGAGAGAGACAGAGAGAGACAGAGAGAGAGATGACAAAAGGAACAAAAATGGGCCTAAAGGTTCATCACATCCACCTTTTGACATTATTTAGGCCTATATTCAATGTTCAAGAGTTTAGCAGCAAAAGATAAAAAAAAGATTCCGTAAATTGCAGGCAAATGGCCAAGTTCAGATACTGAACGCTGCATTGTACATATCGTCACCTTTTTGTAAGCGTCCAGCAAGAAACTCTTCCAGATGGAGCGGATTCCAGCCCTTGTCAACATGCGACGCCACTTTCCCGAGCCGGCGGCGGCGGCGGCGGACCTGGAGCAACGCAAGAGCGAAACAATGCGCTTGACGAGCACCGTTGAGTCGTAGAGCGCCAGGAAAAGGCAGTTGGAAAAGAAAGCGGGTAATATTTGCAGGGTCACCAGCAGGTCTTCGCTGGCCATCCCCATTTTCTGCACGCGATCGCTCACAGCTGCTGCGTACAAGTTGCCCGTCATTGCATTGCGCGCCTCGCTTCGCCTCCCCTCGCCTCTGTTGTGAACTTGTCACTGCCCACATGCCTGCAGCACGGCCCCGTCCGTGCGTGCGTGCGTGCGTGCAAACTGCTTCCAACTTCACCGTGCGTGCGTGCGTGCGTGCGTGCGTGCAAACTGCTTCCAACTTCACCGGCCGCGTGATGGGGGAGGCGGTTACAAGATAGCTGAAGTCACCGTGCATATGGGGAAGGGGAGTGCAACGACCTAACTTTCTGACACACAACGGGTGCCCCCGCACCCCGCCGGCCGACAGTAGATTTTTGTAGCTTTAAATATTCCTACCTTATGACGTCACTGGTCTATTCAACAGAAGATGCCTTCACCGACCGACCGCATGTTGTCTGTCCTTGCCCCTCTATCACAAATAATTAGCAGCCCTTCATTTACAGAGTTGGGAACTCACTATTTGTTCAAAAAGGTCAAGAAGTTCTTCACTGAATTACTGACTCAAAGTCAGTCGTTAGCAGGGAAAGTGTTACAGTTAGACATATGCAGGTGTTTGCCTTGAACCTCAATGAAATGGAAATAATGTTGACATTGCCACCTTCAAAATGGTAACTTTTCATCGGCTTGCTCCTCACTTTCTGTCTCGTTTTTGTTTGGTTTTAAACGCGCGCGCGCGCGCGCACACACGCACAGGCCGTCCATGCGGGAATCGAAGTCACGGTGCCTGCAGTGTAGAGGGCGAGTTTACCCCCCACGCACGCACGCGCGCACACACACACGCACACACCTTCAGCGACCCCATTTCTGCCTCCACTGTGCGTCGGTCGACACGCGTGTAAAAACACTGGCTCTGATTGGCTATCATATCTCTGCCTTAGCCAATCGCTCAATGCCTTGTCACGGTAACCCGGAAGCTTCTCACTAGCCTCAGGCGGTTCGCCCGGCTTGCACCAGAAGGGGGCGCTAAATTGCCAATTCCACACAGTAATATGACAAATAATACGACACACACACACACACACACTGTACAGTATAAAGTTAAGCAGATGCATGTTTTAGAGATGTAATTGAAAGAACCTATCAATGCTCTGCAGCTATACTCAGTTTGGAGCATGTGCAGTCAACCAGATGTTTTGATGACAAAATGTCCTTGGGTTTAAAAGGATTGCAGTCACCTCTGCTGAGGAGGTATTTGTTCAGCCTCTTCTTAAACAAGTGAATACCTGTTTGTTTTCACCCCTACTCAGGAGCTATATGTTCAGCCTCTTCTTAAACAAGTGAATACCTCTATTTGTTTTCATGGTTCCAACAACCTCAGGCTGTTCGGTCATTGAATTGGGTGGAGAAAGAGCGCTTGACTTGGAGATCTCCACATTCACCAGATTTTCTGTGAAACTTGATTCATTTTAAATCTCATCTTTGAAATGAATGTTTATATATTTGACGTCCATTGGCGTGGTAGAGAGAGAGAGAGAGTGGAGGGTTGGTTCTCTGAAGAGCCATACTGCAGACATGGCATCCATCCATCCATCCATCCATCCAGCCACGGCTCCCAAATAGTGGGTAAAAGCTGGGCAGTTGGCAAGGTGTCGAGCGAGCGCCATGGCTAACAAACGCACCCTGTGCCAGCGTGGGAAGTAGACCACTTTGTTGGATTGTGTCACACTTCCGATGCACAGTGTCAAACAAGTTTATCTTTGGCACATCAACTAAAAAGAGAGACAATAGTGCGTGACACGCCATTTTCCAGCCAGGAGACCACCGGGGTGAGATTCGTGTATATATACGTAGCTCTCCACTCACTCAACCACCCACCCACCGACCGACCAACCAGCCAGCCAGCCAGCCAGCCAGCCACGGGTGCTTCCTCAGAAACAAATGGCCCTTTCTTTTCATGATCAATGTACTTTGCTCCTCTATAAAAGAAGGCTCTTATAGATGGATGTTCATGAAGAACATGAATGGTGTGCATTTGCCATTAAAAAGTACAAGACAGCATTTCATACAACATGAGCAGGACATCACAAGTTGTGTAAAGACGGTGGTGGGCAGGAGTGAAAATGGCTTTGCATTTCTTTGTATTTGAACTGCCTCATCCCACCACCAGTTGTATCACGTGCGCACCCACTCCACTCCACTCCACTCCACTGCTTCTCCTCCAAGTCTTTTTCACAAGTGTCTGCAACCTATTCGTAGTGATTTTTTTCGTCTGTGGCACACATAAGTGTAATATGAGAGGTGAAAAATAACAGAACATTTGCAGCATCCCAAAGTTTCGCATTGACAAGTGGAGAGAGAATTTTGTCATCACTGTCAATTCCATAGTACGACGGCAGTGGGCCTTTGACGGGGCCACCTATGTAATGCACCTCTTAAGTGTTTTGTTCCTGAGAGCAGCCACCATTGGGCGTTCAATGACCTGCCCTTTTGCCCTGGATGAAAACAAGTGGCCACTTTGCTGCGCCACTTTTTTCTCCTCCATCCAGGCATAGCCTACGCTCTCGCTCGCTCTCTTATCTATTCAAAGCAAAGTGTCTTTATTGGTGAGACACTGTATGATTCTGCCCCAGGCCCCCTGCCTGCCTGCCTGCCTGCCTGCCCGGCTGCCTGGCTGGCTGGCTGGCTGGCTGCCTGCCTGCCTGGCTGGCTGGCTGGCTGGCTGGCTGGCTGGCTGGCTGGCTGGCTGCCTGCCTGCCTTCCCTCCCTCCCTCCCTCCCGGCTCTAGTTAAGCAAGTAACACACAGGAATGTTTGTGCAATCCCTCATAAGGCTTGGTGAAAATGTTAATGACAAATCATCTGAATTAGGGTTTTAAACCAAGAACCATACATTTGAATGTGGATCATTTCAAAAGCATATTACTCTCTTTCGAGCCAATGGAAGAGCATTTGATTTCTCGGTGCTGTGTTGGGCCCTGCAGGGGTCATTCATTAATGAAACACACGAGTCGGACATCTTTGAGGAGAGTTGAAATCGATACACAAGCACATCAATTGTTGCGCTTCCATGGTCAATGACACCACAGGCAACCTCGAAAGGACATGTTGACCAAATGTAAAGTCAGTATCAAATATGCCTCATTCATTTCCATAACAAACAGATGCGTCCTGCTGAGTGGATTTCCTTTCTGCCGTGTAGGCAGACAGTGTTGCCTGTCCTGTATTTTATTTGCTTTTTGTCTGTCCTTTCAGACAGGTCAATAGTCCTCTTCACCTCTCTGCCAGTGATGGACGGACGGACGGACGGACGGGGCCACACACTGCACTTGCCAAACCATTCATTTCAAAACTACTATTGACCAAATAGTGTCGTACCATACATTAGCTGTAAACCAATCTAGCAGCGCTACAGACAGCCAACAAAAGCACAAAAGTGTGCGTCTGTCATGGAAAACGCACATGAGGCAACCAAAGCATCAACATCATCCAAGACAGATATAAGACTTCAAATCTTCAAATGGCTCTGGATCCATTCTGCCACCATTTTTGCCACTTCTCTCCCAGCGTCCAGTACAAAAGCATGACGGAATCCATTTTCACAAAGTCGGAAATCTCCGGCCGGGAAGTCCTCCTTGATCTCGTGATAATATTGCACAGGGCACCAACGGTCCGTCGCTCCATAATAGAAGATGAGCTGAATCAGATCAACACACATGTTGTTAAATAGGACAATAGCAGCAACGGCCTTGATTCCTAAGGTCTGCCAGCTTCTGAAGAGGCGGTCCAAAAGAGCACCTGGACGTTGGACACGTGCTCCACATTTCACGGGCCAGGCACGTCGCAAAACTGCCATTGAGTTTTCTTCGAACATGTAATCTAGCCTTTTGATGAAAAAAAACCTTCATCCGAATATGTGTCATGTCCTTTTTTTGGACTGTGCAAGCTTTCAAATGAAAGTTGCTTGATTATATCCAAATGGCTCTTACTTTGCACACATCTCTTACCTTTTCGAGGTTTTTCCCAACGGTCACGTTATCTCTCTCCACAACTTTCCTCATTTCCTGCCCGGCCATGTACACGGCATTCGCTGTCGAGAGGACAAATGGATAAATAATCAGGATGTCAAGATGAATGATTGTGACAGTTTGCCAGCGGAACAGAGGCTCTCTCGGTGACTTCGATTGTGTAAGAATAACCTGCAGAGTCACCGCTGAGGAGGCCGACAGTGGGTCGGACAACGGAGCGGTCCAGAGAGCCAATGCCAGACAAAACCACTTTGACCAGAGCGCCTTTCAGTCTCTCGGGCAGTAGAGAGAGCAGGAAAATGGACAGGTAGGCCAGGTAGCGCAGGTGACACAGCACTGGGGTCATGCTCTTCCCCTGGGGAGTCTGGGCCATGCGTTCAATCGTCGGAAACAGCATGACGGCCTTGACGACCTGGGAAAAGAAAACATAGGCATCCTGAAATCACTCCATATTCGTAGCCATTTCGCCAATGACAAACCTCGAGACTGGGATCTCTCCTCATTAGTTCCAAAATGATGTAGCAGCCAATGGAATGTCCCACCAGGATGAGCTTTGTTTTCTTTGGGACGTGCTTCCTCAAGAAGGCCAGCTTGTGTTCTATCTGACCATTCAGACCGAATGGGTCCAGATCAGCCGCTGAGTAGGCATCTGTTGAAATGGAAACTCGGTAGCTCACAAAAGTGATGACGCTCGTTTCACCACTTTCAAGGAAAAACAGTCAATAGGATTTGACCTTCTAGCATGTCCATGGATGCCGGTGGAATACAGTGTCCAGCGTGGCTTACAGCCCACACTGGGTGTTGGCTGCCAAACAGAGCATAAAGCGTTTCGATGAAGCTTCTGTAAAAGCCCACTACACCAGGGTTACCTATAGATAAAAGAGATGGAAAAAAGAAGGCAAATACGTACTTACGCAGCTGCAACGTACAGTATTGCATGCAAGCAAGTCTACTTGAAATGAGCAAACGCAATGATGACGGTGATGCCGACTCACCAGGAATAACTAAAACAAGCACTTTGTGGCCAGTGTGCAAGTCAGGAGGACCACACCGGAGAACCTCTGTGATGGCTCCATAGCAATAGATGAAATCGGTTTGTGCTGCATCCATCTCGTCTAGGAAAAAGAGACATTGGAATGATCGCCAAAAGTCAACCACGTAAACAAAGGCGCACGCACATCTTTTCTAAATCAAGCGTTTCATGGCGTCCTTCTCCTCCATAATGACAGCATAAGAAATGCACGAGCTGATGAAATGCTGAGCCACTTTTACAACAACAATGAACAAAAAAAAAATGAAAAAAATCATTAGCCTACGTTGTCATATTGAAATCGGGATAAAAACGAGTACGAGACGTTCACTCATTATCCGTACTGAATTGGAATATTAGGCTATGTTTAAAATCAGACAGACACACACGTACATAGACCTCAATCATCGAATTTTAAACAAGCTGGAGCGTGTTGATCTGTTAGTTATTCGATTCATGTTTAAGTTAGTTGCTATCTATGAGGTGCTATGGAATGTCAATTTCAACTCCAACTAAAATAAAGAAGCCGATTCCGTTCTCTTACCCGTGCGATAGCCATTGGTGATTTCCGCCTTCAAATTTTCCTGGACTGTGATTGGTGATTCTACTTCCGTTTACGGATATTCAGGACGCGTTCGGAAACTCCTGCGTTTGAATCCTCAGAAGGCCGCTTTTTTCGGCCGCTTTACAGGCGACGTGACGTCATTTTCGGAGCCGGTCGACGTTGCGTCACGTGAACATGGGGCGCCGTCGTGTGGCTCAACGCGCCAACTACATCGAGACGAGGGTAGGAACGCGTAGAAGAAGAGCGAGGCAAAATGGAGAGTGCAAAGGTCACATTTTCACGATGATTTAACTTTGTTGTTGTAATTTATTTATTTACATTTTGTTTATTCTTATTTAAAATGTCCCATGCCGTCAATGATATAAGTGAAGAACATACGCATCAAATAGGTTTAATTGTCAAAACGGAAACGACATTCAATATAGTGCTACTGATCCTTCCCCTCTCCGCTCGTCTTCATGTCAACTTTGACCCCGTCACGGCCCAAATGGAACGTGACTTCCTGCTAAACGAAAGCAATGTCTTCCAACATGATTACACTGCGCGCGCGCGCGCGCACGCGTGCAGACTCCCACACACACTCGGATGCTGACAGACAAACTGTCCGTACGGACTGACTGACTGACTGACTGACTGACTGTCACACACATTGGGCGTCATCACTCTTCAGCTTCTTCAGCAGTCTATTTACAAACACGCACATTGGCGAATGTCCACAGGAAGGATTCAGTTACACAAACAAATACACTGACAAGCAAAGAGGACTTTAATTTCCCAAATTCACCTGCCCACTGTTTAATGATTTTTTTTTCTACAATAATAAATAATCTCATACTTTCAGCCAACCACAACACTGCATCCTGTCTTCAAATTGAACTGTGCTCAAGTCTGCGAGTAATAAGTTATTATCTCTATATATATTATATCAATTATTAGAGTGAGACTGCCGAAATGTGCGAATTACATACGTATATGTCTAAGTATAAATGAAAACAGGAATCAGAAGCTTAAGAAGAAGACGAGTAATCGGGATGGGATGTCAAACTCACGTGAAACGATGTTTCAAAATATGATACATGTATTTTCGGAAGAGCTTTTTAAACGACGAGAAAAATCTTCAATCTTAACTTTGCAACTTTGTAAAGTTGAGATCAGTTCAGAACCAGTGTTGTATTCTAATGGAGGAAGTGCAAACACAGTCTGTTATTGATCAAGTCGCGTGTTTTGAGGTCCGTTCAATTGGTGGAGGGAGGGAGGGAGGGAGGGAGGGAGGGAGGGAGGGAGGGAGGGAGGGAGGGAGGGAGGGAGGGAGGGAGGGAGGGAGGGAGGTGGAGGTCGGTCGCTCGGTCGGTCGCTCGGTCGGTCGCTCGGTCGGTCGCTCGGTCGGTCGCTCGGTCGCTCGCTCGCTCGCTCAGGAGCGATTCAGACAGCAACGATAACAAAAAGAATGTAACACAGCAGCATCAGCAGTGGTCAGCGGCACGCTGCGATGCTACTCTGTCCCGACCGAGGTCGGCACCTTCCTTGTTCTTTGGATCCATTTAGCCCAGTCACATCATTTCTGTCTTGTGGTTCTCCTCCAAAGTAGGGTTGCTATTTTGTAAGCTTAACGGTATGATCATTTTTTTTATCATCCGCTGTGATTAAAATGGTCTTTGTGCAGTTCTTGCCGATGCGATGGAGCGTGACCACGGGACCCTGGGTGTTGTTCTCCTCATGGTGGGAGTCTGTGGCAGAGATGGTGGCTTTGGCACTGCAGTTGCCAAGGCAGCAACACACGACTCTTGTCGCCGGTCGAAAAATAACCCGGGAAAGACCTCGGCGGGCGCTTTCGCTGACAAAACAGTAGAGAGCGGGATCAGCCACACAATTGAAAGAGGTCAACAACAGCGCGAGGTGGTAATAGTTGAAAATCCCTTTGAAGATAAGAACACAGGAGAGAGATGACGTGACACGGCCGTCGGACCAAGTCAAAAGATCACTCCGTCGAAACCCACCCAGGCCTACCTGTGATAAAATTGCAGTCTCGCTCCAGCACGGTGCGTACCAACAGAAAGACGTGGTAAGGCGAGAAACATATGAGGAAGATGAGGACCGTACTGCTGACTAACTGTCGGATTCTGGTCTTCTGATCCGGCTGGGTGCCCGCGCTCTGGCCCACGGCACGAAGCACGCACAGGTAGCTGATCTGAAATACAAACATTTAGCAGTCACTTCAAATGAAGACTCCAAACGCTTTTACGCTTCAAACTAAATGATCAAAGGAGTGAGGCATCCATTTTCACTGGTCGGCAGCAGCAGCCAATCGCGGGCGTGCGGGCGGGCGGGCGTGCGGGCGGGCGGGCGGACGGGCGGGCGGCCAGTCAGGCAGACAGGCAGGCAGGCAGGCAGCCAGGCAGGCAGCCATGCAGGCAGGAAGACAAACAAACAAACAGACAGGCAGGTAGGCAGACAGACAGACAGACAGACAGACAGGCAGACAGATCCGTTGAAGGCAGTGACATGGAATTGGGAGCTCAGATCAAAGTCAGGGGCAGCCAGTCTAAAAAGAGTCTTCCTACCAGCAGGATGGCCAGCGGGAACATGAAACCAATGGTGAAGCGGTAGTAGTTGACTGGATACTCCCAAGGTTGCATTGGGTAGTGCTCAAAGCACACCGATTGGTTGTTGGGATTTCTGCTCAGCTCTTTATGGCGGAAGAAAACCACGCCGACCGCAATCTCCTTCAACCAGATGACGGCGCTAAAAAGGCAGGCTGCGCTTATGGAGCGGAGGGAGGTGAACCTGCACAACAATGACATTCAAGCCAGCTCTGCAGCAGCAGCAGCAGCAGCAGCAGCAGCAGCAGCAGCACAATCCTATCTAGTGATAGGATCCTCATCAAAGAGTCTCTTGGCGGCAAACGGTCATGCCACAACCGATTCTTTTTCTGATTCGCTAGAACGTGGAGGAACTCGTACATACTATCTTAAAGCTGACCTCAAAGGGTGAACGACAGCCAGGTAGCGGTCCAGACTTATACAACACAGGAAGCCAATGCTGATGTAGATGTTCTCGTAAAGAAGAAAGCCACACAACTGGCACAACCATTCCCTGTGACGCCAGTCGTCATCCTGCAAGCAAAAGCCGCCAAAGGCGTACAAAAGCGCAAGTAGGACGGAGGAGATATGTGACTGAATGGTTGCTTTTAGCTCACCTGGAAAAAGTACTGGAGCCAGAGTGGTAACGATGCCAGGTATAATAGATCAGACACGGTGAGGTTGATCAAATAAACCCCTAGCTCATTCTTTTGCTTGAGCTGCAGTACTGCATGGTACAGAGAGTACAGGTTGCAGGGAACGCCCACCTAAAATAAGGAAGACAGGTGTGACAGCGACGATTAGCAAAATGAACAGATATCAGCAAAATCTTGTGCCGGCCGGCCAGCCAGCCGGCCGGCCACACGGGCAGCCGGCCGGCCGGCCGGCCAGCCGGCTAGCTAACCAGCCGGCCAGCCAGCCAGCCAGCCAGCCAGCCAGCCAGCCGGCCGGCCGGCCAGCCGGCCAGCCAGCCAGCCAGCCAGCCAGCCAGCCAGCCAGCCAGCCAGCCGGCCAGCCAGCCAGCCAGCCAGCCAGCTTTTTTTTCTTGCTTCAACAATGCTGCACTGGTCATGTCATGGAACACCAATAGCCGTTCTGAAATCATTCTGTCCAAATAACAGTATATTTTTGGAAATATGCGAGAACTCCGTAAATATTTACAATAGGTGCACACTTACCAGTAGTACAAAGATATACACAAAGCAGAAGAGGTACTGGTGGATTTCATGGCTGACGGTGCAGTTCATAATGGCCTCCTCAAGCATAATGAACCAGCACAGCACAGCACAGCACAGCACAGGCTTCTCTTTCTGGATCTACTTCTCCACACACAAATAAACACTCGGACACGCCAACTCAACTCATAGAAGGCCTAAAGCCCTCCTCATTGCCTTTGCTTCTTGGACAAGCTTGCTAAAGTTCCTTGCTGTCCGTCGCCCTAGAGGAAAGAAAGGAAACGTGCTGGAATACCGGCGGGGGGGGGGCGAGGAAACCTGTGGCGGCCGCAAATGAGGGTGCGATCGGGACTTCCCTACCTGCACGGATACAAGACCAGATACAGCAAAGCAGCTCCGACAGAGCCTCGTCCATATTTCACAGTCGGCAAGGCTCCAGACTGCCTCCAAATGCTCCTAAAATATGAGACAGCCCACGTTCATTTTTCATCCACGCCACTGCACGGGACTTTATTCATTTGATTGATTTTTTTGCTGTTGCTGACACACTTCTACTCCACCCTTTGGAGCAACAGACTATTATCACCAAAGTTTGCCGGCGTAAACGGGATGTTGCGACGTAGCAAGGAAAAACAAAAGACAAAAAAAAAAGACGTGATCGGCATTGGTCGGGAGTTGAGTCATTGTAATCACACGCCTTTGACTTCTTTTCTTGATGTCTTTGGAGCAATGACATGGCCTTCTTGAGGATGTTCACGTCAACAAAGAAAGACTGCACTCTAGCAAAGTGGTGCTCAAAGAGTTGCTCTAAAGTCATTACAAAGAATGATCCAAGGAAGGAAGGGCAAGTCTAAAGAAATGACACGACCATCACTTTTTGTTCATGTTGGAGATGAGTTGTATGCTGTGAGCCACCGTGCATTTCTCAATCTGCAGTATCTCATTTGCTATTGAATCTGCCTGGAACAGGCAATAACATTACAAATCATTCCATTTGAGGTCTTTGGTGTGTCCTTTACATTGAGCGAGGTATTTCATTCACTTATTGGAAAGGAAAGCACATTTTGTCCAAATATACATTTAGTTGAGCAGGACTTCAGGATTGTAAAACACAGTTTGGCTGGCTGGCTAGAGCATTTTGCCTGGAAGGCAATTTATGGGCTATAATGCAATCCAAAGTGAGCAAGCCAGCCAGCCAGCCCCTTTTGCGTTTCCCTCTTTCTTAATGGTGTCGCCCGTTGTTTGTTCTGTAAATTGACCACTAATGGCCCCTTAACTATGAAACACCAATAGAAGTCATTTATAGAAGCAGAAGTGTACCCATGCATGATTGATCGTATACTTTTCAGGCTAAGAGGAGAAAAGGCCAATATTACTCACCGATGCTGCGTCGAAATGGTCTTGAGCTCGCTCTCCTTGTCTGCGCTCTTCTGTTTGACTGCGTCGTGATCGCGCGCGCGCGCTTGCGCGCACGCCCGCGCTCCTTCCGACGCGCGATCGCGCCTCCACTTTTAGAATGAATGTTAATTTTGTGCGCGTGCGTGTCAACCACCAAGGGCGGGCGGGGAGGCAACTTAAATGGTTGCTGGGGCAAATAGCAAACCAACATTGCGTGCAACCATTTAATCAATACGCTCAAAATGATATTCATGTAGTGTTTGTCATGCATGTCATTCCAAATCTGCCCAAAATATACTACATTGTAGTACAGGGCAGTATAAGCGCAACTGAGACATCTGCATCTCGCCTTGGATGTTGAGCTTCAAACTACACAGAGGAAAAACATGCTTTGGGGGGGAAAAAAAAAAGGATCTCCCCTGCCCCTCCCCGCCCCAATAAATTGAGGGGCCTCTCAGAGGGTGAGCTATTTTGTTTTCAGCTTTGTTCAATCAATATTCTCCAGCAGTAGTTTCTCCTGCATGCAACCAGGCTGCCCACTAAAGACAAATCCTGTATCGGAATTAGAGCTTCAACGTTAAGACAGTCAATAAAGACATTTAAAGGAGCAGAAAATCTACTTAGAGCTGATTTTCCTGAAGAAAGCGCTTCAGAAAATGGATGGATGGATGAGTCACATATGAACATTCCTGTGTCCGCACTGAAACTATTGGAGTCTGTTTTTGAGTCATTGCTAGCCATATTGCACCATTTATCAGAAGGTGAGATGATAGGGGGAGAGAGGTTTTCATTTTGGAAATGAAAATGAGCCATCTGCACTCTGACCTCCCCCCCCCCCCCCTTCAGCCCATCAAATCAATCAATCAATTGCTAAATGAGTACAATACAAGCCTTCCCATCCAGCTCGAGTGATCTTGCACATACATATCTTCCGCTCCTCTGAATAATAAATGTCTGAATATTTTGTCCAGGAAATGCAAAGACCACTGACAAAGGTGACAAAGGTGGATAGATACTCATGATTGTCCGTATAACTTAGCAGCCATTGTCTTCTCTAATCTAGAAGCCTTTTACAGTAAGAATTAGTTACATCCATCACAGCAGGCCAGTCAACATGACTTAGTAGAGAGAAGCACACACGTTTTTATTCCAGTGACAACAGGAAAGTGTCTTTGACATCCATGAGGGGCATTTTGGTGGACAGACAAAAAAAAAAAAAAGAGTGCAGCAATGCAAACACATGCACAGCCACAAGAGCGGTAATAATGGCAGACACACAGTTTGTGTGTGTGTGTGTGTTATTCAAAAAAGAATAGCCTGGAGGAATTGAATTTATTTTCTTCTGACATCAGCAACTTCAGCCTGCCTTGAGCGCAGACGTCAGAAAGCTGAGTAAAACGCAGGAAAATGAAAGCAACGCCACTGACATCAAGCACAGGTTGTCCCATTCTAGCATATCAGCCACTAATTACCCTTACGTCTACTTTTAATTCGTATCATCATCTAAAAATAGCCACATTTCCAGTGGAATTATTGCCCGGCGGCGGTTAGTTGATAGCTCAACTGTGCAATTCATCAAAGTTTACAAAAGCCGCAATTTCCGTTTCCAGTATGTCCATCATGTTGCGTGTTGCATACATGTAGAAATGTGCTTGACAGCCCACAGGGGGGCTGAAAGAAAAAAAGACAGCTTCCACAAATCATCATCATCATCATCATCTCCAGTGTTAACATCTTGTAGTTTTTAGTCTTTGCCGCCAACAAGATTTGTAGTTCCAGGCAGCAGCAGCAGCAGTCCATAAATAAGGGCAGAAAATCAGCTTGATTAACAGGACATTTAGGAACATCATCATCACCTTTCTCGCTGCCTCTTCATCCTCTTTGCACAACCTTTTCCATGAGATGGGGGAATGTGGCGATGTTCAAAATGAACCACTTCCAGGAGATTCAAGCTCATGCCAAACGTTCATCTTTTTTTTTTTTCAGGTTCCAAAAACAAGGAAGGGGCTAAAAATGCTACACTTTCAGGCATTTTGCCAAAGTGCTTGGTGTATTTATGTAGCTCCAATGAGCTTGCAGAAAAGCTTCCGATCGTTCAACACCTCAACCACCGCCTTCACATTTGGATGTTTTCATTTCAAAATCCCATCATGTTTCCACTTAGTTGGTGCAAAAGCCGCAGTGTGGAAGGGGTGGGGCGAGCGAGCGATTGTTCGTTCGTTCGTTCGTTCGCTCGTATGGTGGCTCCCAATCCCCCTGAATCAAGCGTTTGGTGGCTTGTCAAACTCCACCGTGGCGTCGCGCTGAGCCTCATTTCCAGAAGCCTTCCATTCCCCGCCGTTTATTTTGCTACGCTCACGTCCCCCACCCTCCCATGTCTCTCTCTCTTTCTCCATTTCAGCACCCACTAAAACTACTGATGTGATTTTTTTTTTTTTTGACGTTTCAGCGTCAGCCTTTGAAATAAAAGGTCAACTCGGGAGCTATTGTAAAAATCCGGCTTCATTTTCACAAATGATCCCCGTAGTGGGAAGGCTGGACCGAAATGAAAATTCTCGTCTTGGACTCGACGGAATACTCCGTCTTGGCTTCAGACGCAGCCGTACTCGTACCACACAGTCTGGGGGTCGTTGTTGGGGTCAGGGGAAGCCGGTGTGCTTTTTGGCCCTTCCGCAGAGTCGCATCTCACCCTCTCGCTATCTTTGTCACCGGCGCGCTCCTCTCCGTGTTCCGAGGCAGGGTCCAGCTGAGCGGCGGGCACGGCCCTCACGGGGCTTACCATGGCAACGGAAGATGACGGAGGAAGGCCCTCCTTCCTTCCTCTATCGCGCTCTCTCTCCACACATCTGTCTGTCTGCAGCGTGAGAGAAGACGAATGGTGAACGGGCGAGTTGAGGATGCCGCCGTTGCCGCCGCCGCCGCCGGGCCGATCGCTCGCCATTCGGGCAGACAGCGGCCTCTCCCTTCCATTAGCCCCTCGCCTCCGGACCACGGCGTCCGACTGGTTTCCGTGCAAACCCTCCGGCCCGTCGGAGCGGAGCAAATCGGCAGAGGCCAGACTGAATGTCCTGCTTAGGGACGGGTCGCTCCTTTGGGTCGCAGGTCGTCGGCCGGAGGCTTGCGATGACGGCGTGACGCTTTGGCCCGGCCTCTGCGTGTTTGATGCGTGTACGGTGGGCGCCACGTAGCTGGTGGGGGTGGCCTGATCTCGCCCCCCGGGACCTGGGGAGGCTGGACATCTGCTGAAGTATTCCGGCATAAAGTCTTCTCTGCTTCCAACCTAAATGAGAGCATTTGAGCAGCTTAGTAAGGTCCCTGCAGAAGTCAAATGAATTCAATTCCATGGGAGTATTGATATTTAGAAGAAGTGCAGCAAGATGTCCCACAGGCTCGAGTGATTGTCAATTTGATCTGCTTCTCACCACAACCTTTTCCAACTGGACATTATGACAGCTTTTATGTTTGCTGAGACTGTGATTTGAGGCCGGGTCCCAAATGCAGCTGGCCGGACGGACGGAATGTAACAGTGGATTTGCAGGCCTCAGAACAGATGGATTCAACCAACTTGTGTCAGCGAGTGCGATCATAAAAGTACAGTGTGACAGCAAATGAAGTTGGCTCAGCTGACAAGCATAGATCTTCTGGGCGGGCAGGCAGCAATCTGAGCGCGGATAGCAGCAAGCGCTACGTATACTCAAAGTACTCGCAACTGATATCTCTCCGGTGTACCAAATGGAGTTCTTGCACCGAAGCGCAGAGCGACCGCGGATTTTCCTCTACGGGGAAATCCAAACCACAATGTTTTCTTCTGTCTTGCTGGGATCATCGATTAGGAATCGGTTCATTTGTGACGGCCCGAGTAGGAATAAACGAACAATGCCACCTTATGAACAATGACGTCCTTACAGAACTTGCATATGAATGCTTGAGAGGATGGATGGATGGATGGATGGATGGATGGATGGATGGATGGATGGATGGATGGATGGATGGATGGATGGATGGATGGATGGATGGATGGATGGATGGATGGATGGATGGATGGATGGATGGATGGATGGATGGAGCGATGGATGGGTGGATGGATGGATGGACAGAGAGAGAAAAACAATTGTCAGCCATTGACTTCCTCAGCCACAAGAGGGCACCAGTGGTGGATGAGAGCCTTTTGAAAAGACCATTACAGCTGGCCTCCATCCGTATAGTCCTCGTATTTGTTCTCTGTGGCTTTTAAGACACATTGGATTGCAGGTTTGAAAAGCTACTTACAATTATGATATGGTCACTGTGCAAAGCAACTCGACGCAAGATTGATGAACATACGTATTTCTCACCCTTTGCGGTGACGACGACGACGACGTCAGGGTGCTCTCTTGCAGAAACTGCTCCAACGTCACCATCTCACTTCCAGGAGAGGAAGGGCGAGCCCTACTCCTGATTCCGCCTCCACGCTGCGGTTGGGCCCTTTGGGGTGTTTCATCATACGGGAGAGTTGCGCTGCGGGACAACGTCTGCTGCGATTGGCTGAGGCCCCTGACGTCGTCGCTGGACAGGCTCGCTGACCGGAGGTGGCAGTCGGACGCCAGATCTGAAGGACCCAAAAAATACAACTAAAAATCAGTCACCGGCCCAACATCCAGTGCAACAACACAGTCAGTCGCTGGCTGGAACCTGCTTGAGGTCGGAATTGTTTAACAAACAAGATTCTCTTACGGTCTCAAGTGTAAGAAGAACTTAACGATACGTATATCCTTCCTTATAAAAGCTTTTGGAAGAAAAGAAATGGTCAGTACCTTTGCAGTTGACCGGTGAGTTGGAGCTGGAGGTGTGGTGGCTAAAGTCAGCTGATCCCGGACGGCATCCCATGGGACCACGTTGCCTCTCTTGGTCTTGGTCGCCTACAAAAGCACGGTCACAACTCTGGGCGCACTTGTGTTGCTTGACTTGTGCTGTCCCACCTCTGGGCCTACAAGCGCTGCCTTGTCCCAGTTGAGCATTGAAGGCGCTGAGGGCAACCGAAGATGAATGATGGCTGGGGGTGGAACTACGAGCTCTGTGGCTCTGCGCTAGGCCTGAAAAAGGCACGCACGCACGCACACGGGGTTACTCACGGAGAGCAAATTGTTTGAACAAAGAAAGACACACTTTTTTGGGGGTTACAAATCACCTGGTCCGTCTTCTCCATTGACACTCTCACTGCTGCCTCCCGGTGCGCCGCAACGATACGCCCCTCGTCCTCGGTCGCCAACACCTGCTGACCGACGACAGGAGCGATCAGACGATGTCAGACTATTTCGAACGTGCTCATGAACACGGCTCCAGCAACGAGAAGCAAAGCTTGCCAAGAATGCAGGGATACGTACGTGTGTGTGTGACGTTATTAGTTCAAGCAGACAATTGCAAATACACACAATGACTAGGGCTAGCCTGGACTATTTTCAATGCATTTCTTATCAAATGTTTGCAGGAGTATACGGCGTAAGCAAGGCAAACCTGAGCAGTTGCCAGCAAAACAAATGACAAGGCAGATTGCATTTCATAATGCCAATTATCAGCACGCCAATGTCTTTACCCCGCCAATGTGTCACATCTCAGAAGCTACAGACAGTGATGAGAGGTTGGAACTTCAGCATCCTGATGAAAATGACTCTTTTTTGGAAGCTCGTGGTCATCTGAGAGCTTATAACGGGGGCTAAAGCGGCTGGCTGGCTGGCTGGCTGGCTGGCTGGCTGGCCGGCAGGCTGGCATGTTGGTGTCTGTTAGCGGCCAGTTTAGCAAAGAGCTGACAGCTAATAAGTTAGCAGGTGCCGCCGGTTGCTGTGGTAACATTTCTTGTGCTGACTGCATTCAAGACAAATGACTGCAGCAAGGCATTGTGACGCAAACACAACAGCGGCCCCATCCAATGACAAGTGATCGCATTGCCGACCGTGACCGCTCATTCCAGAATCAACTCCAAATGAATCATATTTATACAGGTACAAAAACATTGAAGGACAGGGCAGGGCAGGGCAGGGCAGGGCAGGGCAGGGCAGGGCAGGGCAGGCGGGCAAGCTTGCTAGGCTGTGCTGTGCTGTGCTGTGCTGGGCTGGGCTGTGCTGTGCAAACAGTGACACGTGACGAACGCAGACACACACAGACACATGACTTACTAGTATTACTGGCTGGCTGGCCATAAGTGCAACTTTGGTGGATGCTTTACTATGTGATTGATTAAAACTAATCATGCCAGTTGGTGTTCATGAAAATGTATAAGTCTTTGTGCGGAAATGCTGAAAGTCAATGACTGATGATGATGATGATGACGACGACGTTTGCGGTATGAAAAGACCAAGATGAGGGTGTTAGAACACTCCATTGGCACAAATGGACCGGCTAGTGACGACGTCCGCTGTGACGTCAGTGGACGACCAGAACCGAAGTCGTTTGCTGCGAGAGAGGGGGGGGTGCGGGGAGGGGGACGGAAGAAGTTTGTCTTGGCTTTTACTGCGGAAAAAACCAAAGCGTTTCGGGCCAGGACGAGCTGAGGGGTAAGAAAATGGAGAGACAAAGAGAGAGAGAGATGGAGACAAGAGAGAAAAAACCACGATGTGAGTACATGAAAAGAAAAATGTTGATCCTGTTAGAACTTAATGAGATGGCATGCATGGGAATAACACAGATCATGAAATGCCAGCCCACGCACGCACGCACGCACGCACGCACGCACGCACGCACGCACGCACGCACGCACGCACGCACGCACGCACGCACGCACGCAAGTATTCAACGAAAACAAACTTTCTATACACTTGCCACTGCTCACAAAAGATGAACAATGCTATGACGGATGGATGAGTTTGACTCAACACCTGCCAACAGTGCGCGAAAGGTCAACCAAACACATACTTAGCTAGTCATGACTTAGAGTACGTATTGGACATACGTATGTACGTATATACATAACATGCTAAAAAACAAGAACAACCCTACCTCGGCCGATGGGCGTCAACGCTGGACTCTGGGGAGCCAGGCTTGGGCTGTTGCCATGGTTCTGATGCTTATTGTGGGTGTGGCCATTGTCACTTGCTGTCCTCTGAGGGCCCAGAGGTGGGCTTTCTGGCGGGAGCAAAGGAGGGGGGGAAGGTAGGGGGATGTCAGGCGCACCCTTGGTCCATTCTCGCTCTTGAGCCGCCCCTTCCTTGTCTCGCTCCCTGCTGCTCTCCTTCCTTGGTTTGATGAGTTTGGCAAAAGCCTTGGCGCCGGACCATTGACTCCTCCTGGCAACAACAAGCCAGCAACCAAAAGCATACAACCTTACAGCTGTACATTTTCTTCTCATAGCAGCAAAGCTTCAACTGGTTTTGCCAGGGCACATACATATTGACAAGCTCATTGGAAAAATAGCATTTCAAATCCGACTGGCTAACTTTGATTGGCAAGGTGGCAGGACGGAGAGAAAGTGGCCCCTTGTCGTCACTTCACCCAAATGCGCACGCAGGCTTCTTTACCAATCTATTTTTATAGTCAATCTTTTTGTCTGGTCATGACATCAGTCAAAAAAGAGCAGCACTTACTTCTTTGGTGTAGGGTCATAGAACTTGTATTGGTCCATGATCTTCTCTTCTAGTTTCTCTTTCTGACGTCGAAGAGCGTTCAGTTTATCACTAATAGAGTCGGAAGGAAAGAAGGAAAGAAAGAAAGAAAGAAACAAGACATTCTTTTTTGTTTTGTTTTGGCAAACAATGGCGAAAAGGCTTCTCACTACATACACTGTACAGTGTTGTTCCCTCTAAAGGGCATGTGTGTCAACGCATGTGTGTGCGTGCGTGCATGGTTACATGTAGAGCTTCTGCTCCTGATGATAGAGCTCTTTGCTCTCCATGCTTCTCTCCAGCAAAGTGTGGTTTTGCTGACTCAGAAGGTTGATCTGACTCAGGAGGTGATGATTCTCTTCTTCTAGGTTCCCTTTAAGGCGACTCAGAAGCTGGATGCAAACGCATGCATTCAAGACTTGGCAAAACACTATCTCCTAATTACAAGAACTTTTTTTTTTTTTTTTTTTACCTCACAGTGGTTGTCCAGTTTGGTCATAGTGAGGTCCAGGCCCCGGTGTTGCTCCATAAGCGAGTCGTAGCGTGCCGTCCATCGACTGACTTCCAGCTGGGCGCTGCTAAATGAGCTCTTGAGTTCATTCATCTGCTGCTGTAGCGCACTGCACTGCTGGCTTTGCTGGGAGTTGCTGTGTGACATCCTACACATACATAAGAACTAATGAATGGTGTAAACTGTCCTGGTCACCTCCTCCACTTTTTTCTAGCCGCATTGAAGGCAGCAATGTGTCTGCCGCAGGGCAGGGCAGGGCAGGGCAGGGCAGGGCATTGACTCAGCCTGCCACTGAATATGAATGAGTTTTTTTGTTTTTTTTTTTAACTTGTATCAAGGTTAAGAATGTTGTTCTATTTGCCAAAATGTTTTGAAATCAAAGAAACTCAATTCCAAACTTTGTCTTTGGAAGTCAATTTCCCAGATGCGCTCTTTGTACTCATGACTGTGTGAGCGGCAGGCAGCATGTACCTACCTGTCCACTTCGGCTTTGAGTTGAAGGTTCTCCTGCTGCAGTAGGCGATTTTTCTGGTGCTCTTGGTTTAGCTCCTCCCTGTCCTTCTGACTCCGCCCTTCTAATTCATCCCATTTCTCTTTCTGCTGCAACAAAGTACAATATCTGCAAAGAGAAATCAAATCGAGATTTGTTTGTTGAGACGTTTGTTTTTTATAATGAACCATGGACCAGCACAAAAGGAGCCGGCAAACGCATAAGCAACGTACTTGCTGTGCATTGTTCTGTGCTCGCTTTCCAGCGTCCTCTGCTTGATTTTCAGAGCAGCGTGTTGACTGATGAGCTGCTCGTACTCGTGCGCTTGCCTTTCGTGAACACTCAGCAAGCGCTCGTGGTCATTGAGAACGCTTTCTCTCCCTCGCCACGCCTCCTCTCGCTGTCTTTGCCACGACTCCACCTCATTCTCCAAGGCGCCGACTTGGCCTTGCAACACGGCATTTTGAGCCATCAGAGATGCACTCTGGGAAGACAGCGTCGACTTTTCCACCTAGGGGGCAGGGCGGGGCAGGGCAGGGCAGGGCAGGGCAGGGCAGGGCAGGGCAGGAAGAGCCATGACACCAACGCTCTGCAGTGGCTTGCTCAAATGCAACATACAAGCGTACATTTTATGCTGTGTTATCCATCCTCAAAAGGATTTTTTTTTTTTTTTTATGTCAGGCCAGGAAAAGCCATGACACCAACGCTCTGCAGTGGCTTGCTCAAATGCAACACACAAGCGTACATTTTATGCTGTGTTATCTATCCTGAAAAGGATTTTTTTGTTTTTTTTGTCTGTGAGAGACAAATGGCTCTTTGGCCATTTAAAGATGCCAAGCCCTGCATTATCCAAATAGACATGTCCCAAAACGAAGCGAATGAATGCTCTTTGCAGCATAGCTGAAAAAGCTGTCAAAGTGACTAGGGTGTTGTCAGCGAGAGACGACGCGTGTACCTGAAGTTGCGCCGTCTGCGTGTGCAGAGCCGAATTCTGCTCCTGCAGCATTGTGGTGTGTCGTTGCAGCGTCACCATCTGGTTGTTAAGCGAACTGTTCTGGTTCTCCAGTTGTTTAAGCTGCTCCTTCAACAAAGTGCTCTGAGTCTCAAGTGAGGCATTCTAGGCAAAATAGCAAGACACTCAGAAAATGGCCATATGAAGGAAGGAGGAAATGACAGAATTGGGGAGCAACGAGGTGAACATGAACAAGCATCAATGACACAATAGGAATTCCTCAAACAAACCAAAAGATCCTTCTTACGTTCTTCTCGATGTCAATGAGGTGATCTTTGATCCGGAGCAGCTCGGCAGTGGCCGAGTCCCTCCGCCCGTCTCCTTCTGGGCACCCGGGCGACTTGTGCTTTTTGTCGCTCTCCTGTTCCTGACGCAAGCTAGATACGTTCTCCAAAGCCTGAACCAAAATGAAAGTCAAACAATTGCCTGTATTGCGACCTGTGTCTTACGCATCTCCACCTTCATCCTGATTGAGCTATTTCGGGCAACATTCTTTTTTCTTCTTTTGACTCACAGTAGCCAGCTCGCTGCGAAGTGTGGCATTGTGCGTGTGGCTTTCCTCCACTTTCTTCTCCAGAGCGCAGATTTTGCCCTCTTTAATCCTCATTGCCTGTTGGACCGTTTCCTCCAGTCGGGATTCCAGCAGCTTGTATTTGCTGACACGCACAAGAGCACAGGTCAACTTGGCTGAATTGGAGAAGGTGAGCGAGCCAGCGTACGCTTGGTAGGTAGGGTATGTCGCAACCTGTCTTCCAGCACGTGCTCCCGCTGCAGTAGTCTTTCTCGGTTGAGTCCGACCTTCTCCAGTTCTTCGTTGAGTCTTTCCAACTCGACGCTGTGCTGCTGGACTCTCAACTTCTCCGACACCAACTCCTACACAGGGGAGAGTGACGTCACGCACGCTCGGTCGGTCGCTCGGTCGGTCGGTCGCTCGGTCGGTCGCTCGGTCGGTCGCTCGGTCGGTCGGTCGCTCGCTCGCTCAGTCGCTCGCTCAGTCGCTCGCTCAGTCGCTCGCTCAGTCGCTCGTCCCCGTTCTTCTCCCGGCTTCAATTGGTCTTACCTCTCTCAGCGCAAGCAAAGTCCTCTTGTCAATGGTGGCCTGTTTGTGCAGCTCCTTGTTTTCCCTCTCCAAGTCTTTGGCCTTGACCGCCACCTCCTTTAGCAAATGAGCTTCCTTCCTCATCTCTCCACCGTCCTTCTCTGCGGCAGCCAACTGAGCGGCCTTCTCTTCCAGCTCCGCCTCCTTAGCTTCCAGTAGCATTCTGTTCCTCCAAATCTCTTTCTCCAGGTGCTTCCTTCCCTTCTCAGACTGCTCCAGGTCCAATAAGATCTTCCTTCTCTCCCGGTCACCCTCCTCTCTCCTCCTCTGCTCTTGCCTGAGACCTTCGACTTCCTTCCTCAGCTCTTGGTGCCGACTCAATGTTTCCCGTTTCTCTCTCTCCATTTCTTCCTTTTCCTCTTGAAACCTCTCCACGTGGCCCTGGAAGCGATGCTTCTCTTGGTTGAGTGCGGTGACGTTGGCTTCCAGCCTTTCTGCTCTTTTCCTCTCCGCTTGCAGCTCCCCTCCGACCTCCTCCAAGCGCCTCTGCAGCTCTTGCGTCTCCTTCCGCACCTCGTGTTCTTCTTGTTGCTTTGTGAGGAGCGAGGAGCGCAGGTTTTCCACAGAGCAGCGGAGGTCCAAGTTGTCCTTTGCGAGGAGGCCATTTTCAGCTTCCTGTTTCTTGAGTCGCTGGAGCCCTTGCTGAGCGTCTTCTGCCTCCCGTTTCATTCTGTGCACCTCCTGCTCCAGGGAGGACACTTGCTTCTCCAGAAGCTCTGACCTCTCGCTGCAAGCGCGCAGAGATGTCACCTGAAGGGCCAAACATTGACCATGCGTTTTCTTGGGGAACCAAGTGCTACGTAGGTATGTACTACGTACGTACACGGATGAAGCGTGCCTGACTCGGGGAATCAAACCGTCCGTCTCTTACCTCTCTGTTGAGCGCATCCCTGTTTCGCTCCACCTTGGCCATCTCCCTTTCGACGTCACTGCATCTTTCTGCCCTTTCCCTCAGCCTGTCCAGCTCTCCTTTGGAGAGCACAAGTTGCGTTTCCATACTTGCCAAGCGGGCGCTGGTCTGGGTCATGCCTTGGTGCAGAAGGCGATTTTCCGCTTCCACCTCCCGGACTCTGGTTTCACTGTGAGACTGAGCCCGCTCACGAAGCGACACCATCGCGTCGGAAAGATGCTGCTTCTCGCTCTCCAACTGGGAAATCTTTGGAAACGGGAGCGCGAAAGAAGCGCCAATGTTGATTGGGGTTGGTTGGTTGGTTGGTTTGTTTGTTTGTGCCCCATCCATCCGCCTGCATGGCGGACGGAGGACAACTGCTCGCAGAGTGTGTTCCCACCATTTACCTGCCTATCTTTGTCTGCTCTCAGAGCATGTATTTCCCGTTCCAAATGTTGCTTTTCCTTTAATAATTCCTCTCCGAGGGACTCCATGTCTTGGTTGGTCATTTTCTCCTGGTCCAGCAAGCCCTGAAGACGCTCCAACTAAGCGAGAGAGAGAGGGAGAGGGAGAGGGAGAGAGAGAGAGAGAGAGGGAGAGAGAGAGAGAGAGAGAGAGAGAGAGAGAGAGAGAGAGAGAGACAAAATGCAGAATCCAAATCAAACGGGGACAAGGGTAGCAGCTGATCTTGGCCGTCTTTCCATTTTCAGAACATCTTTTCGGACCTTTTTACTGAGGCCCTGGTTCTCCCTGTCCAGCTCTTGGCTATGGAGCTGCTTTTCTTGCAGGTGGTGATTGTCCTCTTTGAGTCTCTCAATGGAGGCCTGCAGCTCCCTGTTCTCTTTCTCCAGCTTCAAAACACGACTGGAGACGCACTCATTGAGCTCGTGGACAAAGGATTTCCGAGCTGCGTCAGAAAATGGAAGAAGCCTGAGTTGGTGGACAATTTGAACGCAAGATGAGCTGGGCTTCTCTTACTCTCCGAGTTTGAATTGTCTTGGTTTTTGGTCAGCTGTTCCAGTTCCCATCCCAGATGAGCCGATTCGTTCATGCTCTGTTTCTGGCCAATCTCCAGAAGCATGTTCTCCTCCAGCAGCTCCTCCAGGCGCCGCCGCTCGTTGTCCCTCTCCTGCACAGGCAAACAAGAGCAACTCTTGGGACCACTTGTCGGTTCCAATACGAGCAGTATGTCGGCTCGCACGTTGTCCAGGAGTTTGAGCAAGCTCAATCATCCGAATGCTGTCGGATAGGGTCAGCGATTAGTATGCAATACCGCTAGTACCATTTCCAAGTCATTGATTTTAGCTCGTAGCAGCAGGTTGTCCTTCTCCATAGCGTGAACTTTCTCACAACGCCCTCGAGAGACTGATAGTTGCTCCTCTAGCAAAACTTTTGTTTCCAGAAGTGTCAGGTTGTCTTCACGGAGCTCCTGAAAGCCACACACAGTAGAGATGACAGAGTCCATCAAAGGTGTTGGAGATCTTGACCTATTTATTTTCGCAGACTTGTGTTGAACGCTGTTGCCTAGGAAGCATGTGCGACAGCTAGCTTTTCAGCAATTGTGTGGACACGTAGTACGTAGCAAACCAAACCAAACCAAACCAAACACAACACAATACCACAACTCGAAAAGAAAGCCATACATATGTATACGCATGTATCTTTTTGTGTGTTCACCTCCATTCTGGTCTTGTAGAAGTGAACATCATTGAGCTTCTCTTTACACCGGGTCAACTCGGTGTCGAGTCGTTCCACCCGGGCCGCTTTCTCCCTCAAGGCGTCGACCTCGTCCCGATACGCTCGTACGGAGCGAGCCTCACAAGACAGTGACTGGTTCTGAACCAAACGCAAACAAACACACACTATGTACATCCGCATGCGGGAGGCCATTTTTGATAGTACAAGCATATGATGTCGGCGGGCGACGTTGTTCTCGCGTGATTCGGATGATGAGGAGGAGGAGGAGGCATAGAGAAGTGAAGCTGACCTCTTGTTTAAGTCTCTGAAGCTCCTGCTCCAGATGCTCCACCTCGTGCTTGGAATCCATCAACTGCTCAGTCTTCTCTTCCCTGCACACAGAGCGTCGGTTGCATTCACGTAGGATCTGGTGCCTCGAGGGCGCACGCTGAGCACGAAAGCCGACTCACAGCTCTTGTCGGTATCTACGAAGCTTGGCCTTGGTGTCGGCGAGCTCGACAGATAAATGCTGTTTCTCCTCTTTGGTGAGACTGGCCACGGGCAAGGCAGCTCCTCCGTTGTTCACTAACGGGCCTCCAGAGGTCGTCACTCGGCCGGGACTGCCTATTGGTCGTTCCTGGGGATGCAGGCTGGACAAGTAGTCCCTCTCTTGGGTAAGATCCACAATGACCTAGAAGGGTGGAAAGCAATTCTCTTTATAGCCAACCTACTCTACTGTCTGTCTGTCTATCAAAAGAATCCAATGAAATGTTGAAAATGTCCGTGGCAAATCTGCTTTGATGCAGCTTTTTGCAACCTTTTTCGGCACTTTGCCCTGCCGTCATGCGCATGTACATGCCTGGAGATGGTTTTGCCTTCATTTGTTTTGGTACCTCATTGGCCTTGTCTCTCTGCGCTATCAGTTGCTGTAGCGATGTTGCCATGCTGCGTGACAATGGTTCGAGTTCTTCCTGTGCAAGCCCCGCTCCTTCCTCCAGCCATGAAAGATCAAGAACATTCTGCTGGTTGTGGGTTACCTGCAAACAGACAGATACTTTGATTTGGTCCTACTTTGATTTTTTCGACTATGTCTCCACCGACCTCCTGGATGTGCGAGACGATGGCAGCCTGGGTCTGAATGTCCAGCAATTTGATTCTTTCAATCATCTCCTCCTTACGCTCACACTAGACACAAACACTTCAATTGTTAGAAAGAAACACATTGAATTGGAAGCTGTTTTTTTTTTTTTTAAATCAGCAGAAGAAAAATCAGGGCTGTTTTATTTTTTTAGCTGTGGCCAGCCTCAGTTGAGCAAAAAGCTATTCATCACATCAACAAGAAAGCCCTTCCTGTCTTCCTGTTCACTCCCTTCTTCCAGCTTTTCCTTTTCCTGTAACCAGTCAGACCAGACCAGACCAGACCAGACCAGGTGGGAAGGAGAAAACAATTGGTTTGGAAGGACAATAGCAAAGCAACTGTGGAGACTGAAAAGTGTTTGGTGGGTGCAGAGTCATGGAAGCGGACTCTGCTACGTGTAAAGAAAAAAAAAGAAAAAGAAAAGATGAATTGTGATTTATATACTATATATTTTTTGATATATATTTGCCACGTCAGAGTAGAAAAGTATCCACCCTGAGTCTCGCTGGGTATCTCATTAGCAGCGTCAGCAATCGGCTCTGCTCAGACATGAAAAACTAAACAGACACTAATACTCTTCCTGGGAGAGACTGGTTGTCTGGGCGTGTATGTGGGTGCCTGCCTGCCTGCGTGTGTGTGTGTGTGTGTGTGTGTGTGTGCGCGCGCGTGCGTGCGTGCGTGCGTTACCTGGACAGCACAGCCAAGTATCAACAGTAAAATTCTTTTCAGTTCCTCCATGCTCTTTGCTGGGGGGTGGACAAAAAAAAAAAAATGTTGGACTTTTGGAAAACACCATCCTCACCATTAAGGAAATGAAATGAACATTTATCAATTCAATATGAAAAGCGTGTGTGTGTGTGTGTGTGTGCATGCGTGGGCAACCTGATAAGGGATCTCTGGCAATGGAGAGAATATTTGGAAGAGGCATCACTATCAGCTGCTGAAGGCTATCCTGGAACAGAGGAGTTGAGAAAAGATACTAATATGATTATGGAAGAAATGGAAGCCGTACATGCATCCATCCATCCATCCATCCATAGCATCATACTAACAGCAGCCACAACATTATGAACACTTGCACAATGCGCCAGCGCTCAAAATCACTTTAGAGTCATTGGATAGTATTTTCAAGTTCCACAAAATAGGTGGATGTCTGAAAGTCATCTACGATGGCATCAGCTTACGAGCGAGCCTGTTTGAAGTGACACAAGGTGCGGTGCGGTCTGGCACAGTGAAGGCTCAGAGGCATCACAATACTTGCAGGTACAATTTCACTGTCCTTAAGACTCGGAGGTAACTTGATAGTCACCCCCAGTGTGAATAAAACATGCGAGCTGATCACCAGCTGCTCTTGGAGCTTGAGCTACAATTAACATTTCAACATACAAGTCACATTCGAGCTTGGCAGAAAATGTTCACGGTCTCAATCTTGTTTCTTTAATCCAAATCATTTACTGGACTGTTCAGCCAATAAATATTGATTCATCATTCTGGTTCTTTCCAGTTTTACACAAATAAAAGCAAAAATAAATTTATGGGATAATGTGATCTTTGTAGAATGAAATACATTTGCAAAAATCACACTGAACATCAAACACGAGGTCAATATATGATGCAACAATGACCTATTTACACACACACACACGGACGGACGGACGGACACACCCAAACCCTAATCCATGCACACTGTGGGTTTATCTATCTAATCTGAGATCAATACGATGGTGGCAAGTATCAGAGGATCACAAAGCCAGCCGCAAGCTGTCTCTTTAGAAATATTGCATTCATTGGAAAAGTATTAGCGTGAGCACCACTCGAACATTTTCGACTTGGTTTATCTTTGTGAGCTTTGCATTGATGATCTGAAATATAGTAAGACAAAAAAGGAAGGTGGGACTAGTTTTGCACAGCACTGTACAAAGTAGGCCACAGGATATGTATGGCGTTGGAAACATGCCAGCCCTTTGTTGCACTTTCCAGAGTAACCCAGGAGAGTGAAGGTGGCGTAAGCGAGCATGACGCAAGCCTTCTATTTATTGGCAAGCGACAGCTCGGTACCGCCGTGACATCCCCGGTACACGCCACGGTGACAAGTGCAGAAGCCAGAGGACGACGCAAATACGAAGAGCGAGAGGACAGAGAAAGAGAGAGAGAGAGAGAGAGAGAGAGAGAGAGAGAGAGGTGAGATCAGCGGCTGCTGGCCTCTTCCTAACCGCTTGACATCCCAGCCACTGTCGACACCACAGACGTTTGACTCATTTCATCAAAAAGGAACAGCAAAATGATCATAGCAAGTCTGATGAAAGCTTTTGTGTTCCCCTTTGAGATACTACATTTGAACTTGCCGCTGACAGACACAGTGACGTACGTGAATGACACAGCGTGCAATCAAACTGAACTTTGAGACTGTGCCGCTCGAGTCAAGGGCTGGCTGGCTGGCTGGCTGGGTGTGTTTGTTTGATGGGCTGGAGCTCAGCTACTAAGTGTATAAAACTCAACCAAAAATTCACTTGGCTCCTCTGGCCTCACAACACAGCTCACATTGCATGTCAAGTCTATGTTTACTAGTAAACAATACAATGCGGCCCCGGCCGGCCATGCCGCGTATAAAAAGGAGCACGTTGTAATTTGGCCAAAGTAGGAAGGGTGAACGGATGGATAATCATACCTTTGATGTCTGTTAAAAGATTTCCAAAAAGCAAGATCAAAAGGGAAAATGTCACAGTGTGAGAGAGATTTATTTATTTGTTGAATCTTGGTCAAGCGATGGGTGCAATTGGGGTTGATGGCGATTGACCAATATGGCGGTGTGGACTGGTGAGTGCGCATACCTGGTAGTAGGTCCTGATGTGTCTCGTGAGAAGGGTCAAGTTGTGAAGGCGAAGCGACACGTCATTATTCACATTCTTGTTCAGCCGCTGGTTGTTTGGACCGGGGTCACTATGGAAACCAAATAGGCACAGCGAGAGCTTTAGATTGATGTCGGCGCTTCCCATTGCGGACCAAGATCAATAAAATAAGTCCCATTGTTCACAACGAGGATTTATGCTAATACATGTCACTGTGTGCCAGGCTCATTTGCATATGAACTGTGTGTGAAAGGTTGCCTGACTTGGCGATTTGGGACATGAGCTAACTTTGACGCCTATGACATTGGTGAGAGTGTTGGAAAATGTCACCTGCCGTCTGGGGAATACACTTTTGGAAAAATGATGGCGGCTTATGTTTACGGTCGTGTCCTTGTTCCTTCCCCCCGATCCCTTTAGAGGCGGGTCACCGCTATGGAGCCAAGCTGTGAGGTGGGGCTTGCCGTCGAGTGCCCGATGGCCGGCCGGGGGGGCCTGCGGCCGGGGGGTCTGCGGCCGGGGGGGCCTGCGGCCGGGAGGGCCTGCGCCCGTGGGGGCCTGCGCCCGTGGGGCCGGCCAGGTTTAGCCAGAAGCTGGCTCAAGGGACGTGAAATGTCACCTCTCTGACAGGGACGACGGAGCTGGAGCTGGTGTGCAAGGCGGACAAGTTCCGACTAGACATAGTTGGGCTCGGCTCCTCACGCCGGCGTCCAAATTTTGCAATGTGGCGATTGAAAAATGTATGTACAACTAGCCAAAGTCTCCTGGTCTCTAAAAACAAATGTATTATCACTCTTGAAGCTTGGAGTTAAAAAAAAAATCAAATAAAAACGGCAGCTTTACTGGGTGACTTCTTGAGCGACCTAGCAATAATACCGCTCACAGCTTCTCGGTCCTGACCTCCCCCTGTTTAACCTACTTTCTAGTTTGTATACTACAAACCCTAAATCCTCCCTGGGGGCGGGCCCAGTCAGTTCAGGGAGTGGAGAACAATAGCATTATTACAATGTTTTGGAAACAATGAAGACAGACATGAACATGTGGTGTGATTGGAGACACCATTTCTGGTGGTTTCAGATTATTACTACTACTGCTACTATTATTATTATTATTATTATTATTAAAGCCTGGTTTAAAGAAGAGGGAGGGCAGTATCTGAATGAATGCAAAAAAACAATGGAGAAAGGTTGAGCCGCATCTCTGATGAAAATATTTGGCAAACTTTTGTGACCACTGGCTGAAGCTTCTTCCAAATGGCAAAGTGAAGACTTTTTAAAAGCACGAGCACATCTGGCCGTGACGCTCACAAGCCAGTCAGGATGTGGTTGCAGAAAGTCACACGCGCAGGATACCAATCATGCAGCAAGCAGCGTATCCTGTCTCACTTTGTCAACTGAATCAGCAAGACTGTCACTAGGTGCTACCTACATCTGCGTCATGATCTTGTGCAGGAAGACGCCATCCACAAGCTCCACGAACATGTTGACACGCTCCTCCGAGCCGGCGTCGTCACAAGACCCCAGTGGACCCAATGTCCGCACCTACAGAATACGAAAACAAAATGAAGCTTCTTCCAGGTGGCAAAGTGAGCACTTTTAAAAGCATGAGCACATCTGGCTGTGAAAAGGAAAAGCAAAATATCAGGCCCAAACTGTGATTGGCCACCAAAAGGTCAACAGGATGTGGGCCAAGGGCAAACAGGAAGTACCATAGGGTTAGTAACCTGGAGTCCGTCCGGCTTGATTAGAGGACCTGAACGAGATTGCAAGCACCACAAATCGAAGTCCCAATCCGTTTCTTTCAGTGTGCGTTTGCTTTTCATTCAAAACTTGACTTTTGCCTCGGCCTGGTGTTCTAGTAGCAAGTTGGAACCAAAAGATGAGTGCTGTGCACAGCTGCCACCTCAACTCAACTCAACTCAACTCAACACAAACTCACCCATAACACCAGTGGCGACTCCAAGAAGGCTGCCAGCAGCTCGGAAAGAGTCCCATCCATGGTGTGACTTTGGCTCCCTGTTGGTCCGTCCGTCAGTCCGTCGATGCTGGTCTCCACGCTGGACAGAACAAAGCCGCCGCGAGGCATCCACCTCCCACGGACGGATGAGCTTTCTCTCTCTCGCGCTCGCTCGCTCTCTCTCTCTCTCTCACTATTGTTTCGCGTTGTCCCAGTTCCCTCGTCGCATGGTTGAATAGTCCAAGACGCCCGGAACTAGTTCAAAACCGACCAACACCGTTCAGAAAGGTGCTGGAAACATTTCAAATGGTTACTGTGGACAAATATACATCTTATTCCACATCTTAGGCAAAACACTTGCTGTAATCCAAACTTTGCCCGGACAGTTGCTCGCGTTGTCAAGGATACAGCCAGCACTCGGCCGTAAAGCAGCAAAAAAATCCGCCAAACACAAGGAGGCAAAACAGAGCTCAGAAAAAATCTCATAAACACGCGCACAACAAGATGTGGAACATGTCAGTGTTGTTCTTTGCCTTTTTTTCTTGCTCTCCTTAAAGTTATCTCTACACCCCGTGCTCTCGCTTGGCGCTACAATACCCACGCCACGCCAAGCCAAGCCAAGCCACGCCAGACTGACTCGCTAGCGAGCGAGCGAGCGGGCGGGCGGCACCGAGCAAAGTCCGATTGGCATCAGTTTCGTCCAATCCGCCATTCAAACATCCGCAGAGCCCGCCTTTAACAACGAATCAACCAATTATTAGTCCTTAATTCGATCGGTAGCGCTTTCACCGGGATTAACGTCAGAGCCAACAAAACCAACCAATTTGAGTCCTTTTTTTGGAGAACTAATAGCACTCGTTGTAATTAGTCTGCATGTGCATATTGCTGAATTATTGTATTTTTTTTACACCCAGTTCTAAGTCACTAGCGATAGGCCATTGTGCTTTTATTTTTTTTAATATAAATGTTTAAGTGATAAAGTGACAATGCAACCAAAAAAACAACGCCGTAGGTTTAACAGATGTGTGTAAGGTTGGATATGGCATGGCACGGCATTTCTCTTTTTCCCAACTACAGTGGGAAATTACGCGATTGGTGTCTTCACTTCAACACATATAATTATTAACAACAACAAACATAATATCACTTATTTCAGCAAGTGATCTTTCGTGTAGTGGTCATCACGCTGATCGCCCTCGTGATAATTAGTTGAACAGCAGCGTCGCTCAACGGAAATTTGGCGTTACTACAAGACGGCTCATTTCTGAAAACTTTTAATAAACGATAGGGCCGGCCACACGTTCCTCCTCTCCGTGGCTCGGTTGATGACGTAAAAAAAAGGGATTGTTTTTTTCTTCTTCAATCAATTAACTATTTATTTGTTCATTGTGAATAACAATAGAAAAGTGACAGATTTTTCCTTAAGGATGTGATGTCGAAATAAAAAAAGTGTGCTAGAAATGAACTTCTCATTCAGTACTTAAGATCACGTAACCACATCAGCACCCCCTCCTGCACCAAAGGTACGGAGGTGAAACCGGTCATCTATATGCTGGTGCACAATGAACTTGATACATCTATTGTCAATATAGTATAAGAAATATATAAATGCTCTAGACGGTGAGAACAGCCATATCGTGTCAGGGCATACTGTAATACTTCATCGTCCTCAGGAACATTTTCATACACTCTCATCCATACACACAAAATATCAAATTCATTTGGCAACTGGTGCCCCCTTCATCTCGTCTCCTCAAGGCTGAGGCTCCGAGCTCATTTACATGACATTGTGATCACAAGGGACAGAGTGGAAGAGCTATGAGAACAGGCAAGTCTATCAAGTGGTCAGCCAAGACTGGAGGTATCAAGTGCTGTGTGTATTCGTATTCGTTGCAAAGGGGTGGTGTCAAAACCGTCAGCCAGTTGAGCTCACAGGGTTGCTGCAGTTTGGAGCCATCAATCACCATCTCCAGTGGAGTTACCGCACGCGTCACGTACTCGCAGGACGAGTACAGTCTTCAAATTGCACTCAATGTTTGCGTTTAGTCATATTCACATTTAAGAGGGCCCACCAATTGGCATGCTCTGATCATAGGTCAAGCCAGTACTTCGTTTTGTACATTAAAAAGAAAAGAAAAAAGCTGGAATTTTAAAACACCGTAGACATAGATTCTTCATAATGCACAAAGTAACAATAATTCACTTCAATCATTTAGATATTCAATTATGATTGTTGGAATGATACCAGGATGAGGTCAATGCAAGAAAACCCTTTCATGCATAAAATAAGATGCATGAAAATGTTGCAGGTCCATGTTTTGGTCTCATCACGAATAGTCATTCTTGTGCCAGACGGCACATACGTGTGACTAACAAAGAATAGCAAAATATGGTGCAAAATCGGTTAGGTGTTGATTCATTTGATTTGTGTGACATCCATCAAATATGTACATATACACATGATCTAGCTAGCTTTCATGGCACCTGACTAAATCCACTGTTAGCAAATCTTTTAAAAGTCAAATGAAAAAAAAAAAAACATCCTTATTCAAGAAGTCAATGATCCATACCGGTCGACTTTTACAATAACAGCTTTGATTGGAATGTGACTGGATCAGGGTGGGTAGGCAGGCAGGCAGGAAGGCAGGCAGGCTTCTGAGATGTCAGCCAGGGTCAAAATAAAAAGGAATATATGCGCATTTGAGATGAAATAACCCCCCCAAATCTTCATCCTGCTCTCTTTCAAACCTTGACAACCGCTGCATGAAGCAGCAGTGACTGACTGCAAGCTCACTAGACACCAAGAACCAACAGTCAACCTTGATGTAAATGAATATGCTCAATTACAATTGAAAACAATAATTAAAGTATTAGGAATATTTCAGTAAAAGGCGATGGCAAAACACGGCCGATGGAGGCGGTCACCTTTACAAAAACCTCTGTAACCACCTGGGCAGCAGGGGCATAAACCTTCCGTTAGGTGGCGGAGTATCAAACGTGTTGAGGATGGTATGACAGTTACGCTAGCGCGCGTGCCTGCCTGCCTGCCTGCCTGCGTGCGTGCGCGTGTACGTGTCAGCGCAGCCATGAGCAGGGCACCCACTGGGGTTCCGTGTCCAGTTTGTTGATGAGTCTGAGCAGCTCGGCGTAAGCTTTGTCCTGGTCCGTGTTGACTATGATGGCATCAAACAGGTGACCCCAGCTCTGCTCCATCTCGCGCGCTCGCTCAATGATGTCCCGGAGCTCCTCGGGCTGTCCCCAATCACATCAAGAAGAATTAGAAAGGCTCAAAGCCACAGCAATCCAGCGGCCGCCATTTCTCACAGACCTTGGGGTTCTTGTTGTCTTTCGCCAGCAGGGCTCGGAGTCTTTCCTGGGAAGGCGGAGCTATGAAGATGATGTATGGTTTTAAATCCGAACTCCTCAGCACCTTCAGGGCCTACACACACACACACACACAAATTCAACCAATAAGTCGATTTTTCCCCTCATTCATGTAGAAAAGTCGAAAGCCACGCATAGACGACTTGTGTGCGCGCGAATATACACACACCAACCTGAGTATGTAGACAGAGCACACATATTTTCCCAGTGTTGATGACCTGTCTGACCGAGTCCGTGCTCGTCCCATAAAGATTCTTCTCAAACTCGCCAGACTCAATCAGCTTCCCTAAAAAAAGGCATCCACGTTTTGTAGGAATTTGAGCCATTTGTTTGGATTTCAAACGGGGACGCAAAAGCTTACCGGCAGCCAGCTCGGTCTCAAACACCTGACGAGAAACAAAATGGTAATCTCGCCCACCCAGCTCTACGTCTCGCCGGCTCCGCGTTGTGTCTACAAGGCACACGCTCGGTATAGCTCGAGTACACGCGCAAAGTTTGCACACGCACGCATGCGTGCGTGGGTTGAAATCTTACGAGGTACGGCGCCAGCAAAGCGTTCGGGTTGGTTGTTGACAAGTCTCTGTCGAAGTTCTCCCTTCCCACAGCTCGCCGGGCCAATCAATGCAATAGGCCGCTTCCTATTGGCTGGCTGGTGGTACAGGGCCATCTCCTCATAGGTCAGAATCTCTTCGTCCATATCTAGGCCGGTCGGCAGGGCAGAGCGGATACGCGGAACGCTTAGACAGAAAGACTCTCGGACGTAGTAGGTAGTTAGCGCGTGCGTGCGTACGTACCGTCATTTCTCGGAGAGTTGGAAAGCAGCTTCTTTCTCTTGCGCTTGTTCTTTTTTGCACACCATAACTTTCCTGAGAAAACAGACGATAAATGTCAACCACCTCCCAAGATTCCTCCATCTCGGCAATTCTGACAAGATTCAAGAGTTTTTTATTCGCCATGTTTGAGCGTGCCAAACAAGGAATTTGACTTGGGTAAATCACAGCCTCTGTTCAACATTTAGGTGACTAACAACACCACTCAGGACATGTGAAGAAGGAAAGATATTCTCAAACACCCCCTGATCTTAAATCTCCTCCCAAGAGGACACGCACGCACCTGACTTCTCTGGCTCTTTGTCTTCTTCTATTGTCTGTTTCATGGCTTCTCGCTGCTGCTGGAAACTCTTTCCTATGGCAAAAAGCAAAGAAACAAAACATTCATCTCACTTGACAGCACTGTAACAAGCCAAGGTAATAAAAAGCAACCCCAATCAAGACCTGGTACTAATCCAGCCAGAGGCTGATTCTCTTCATCGCCATCTCGATATGCCTGCCACCAATTGGGGTCAGATTGGCTGATGATGTGGAGAATGTCGCCTTTCTGGAAGGACAAGCCCAACTCTCTGCATGGCACGTAGGGGTCATCTGATGGGTCGTAGTCAAAATACGCCTTCACGTGTACCTAAAGGACACGTTGACTTGTTTTCAAAAAAGGCCCCTTTTGTGACTGACGAATCAGTCACACAAAGCGTCGCAGCGCACTTACTACATTCTCTTTGACTGGGGGAGGTTTGCTCGGAGTACTCGGAATGAGTACAAAGGTCAGAAGGCCGTGCATGTCGGCCTGAAACAAAGACGTTTTGCAAATGCACGGAGGCGCGTCATTGTTACGTTCTTAACAGGTCCGACGTCCGCCGACGCAAACTTGAATAGGTCAAGAAGAAATGCGCCGGATAGTTTGTTCACTTACCAGAATGTCAAAGACTTGGTTGACATCTTTCCCTTTTATTTCAATTCCATTTATCTCCAATATTTCATCTCCTTCTGCTAAAAGTCCGCTTCGTTCGGCCGCTCCTCCTCGAACGATCCTACTGATGATCACGCTCTCCATTTCATTACGGACCGTGGCCCCCTGCGGAAAAGACGGACAGAGCCGGTCCGGTGTGAGTCGACAGCTGCCACCTTTTTTGCAGACTGTTTGTTGATGTCGCATGGAAAAACAATCCCGTCGAGTTGCATCGTCCGAGTCAGAAATTTCAAACAGCATTATTTGCACGGAGGACATGCTGTTGGACTTATTTCTAGCGTATCCTATCCGACTGCTCTTACCAGTGGAATGTCTCGGGCTTTCTCGATGTGAACAATCTTGACGGTCTCTCCTCCCCATTGCGTCAGTGTCTCTGTTTGACTGCTCAGCGGTTCCACTTCCATTTCTTTCTGGGCTATGCTGTCATGTGCCAGAAGCAAAGACTGCAACGTAAAGACACACACACACACACACACACCATAGCAATCAACTCACAACAATTATTATTATTATTTTGTGAACTCTCTCGCCTGGGAGTCTTCACCTGGATGTGAATGTCTGACAAGAGACTGCAGAGTTCCAGTCCTTCTTTGTTCTGACTTGTTTGGCTGAGATTTCGGACCTGAGGTGACAACAACAGCATCTGATGTCATTCATGACTTTAGTCTGCATAGCTGCGTTCCATTCCATCGAGCGCCAGTTGTTGGCCTTTCATTTTCAAGTCGACCGTGATCGAATTACGTTACGCGGGTGCCTTGTATTCGAGTTACACCATTTTTTTACATACCGAGAGCGATGTCGCGCAGGGCCAGCCGGCGTAACAGATGTCAGCTCGCCCTGTGCTAGTAAACAACACTCACCGTTGCCTTAAGAAGCTACGCTAGCCTTTTAGCCTAGCAGGTACGTGCGCTCAGGTGGTGCCACGGAGAATGAGATTACCTCCAGCGCCAGCTCCAGTGCCTGGTGCGTTTGCGGGTATGGGGGAGAGGGTCTGTGCATGCTGCTGGCCACGGCATTATGAATCTTAAGTGCAGACTGGAAATCTGACTGGAAAACAAGGGCACAAACGTATTGATGGCATGTCCATGGCTAAGTTTTAAAATGAGCTTCAAGCTTGTGAGAGATGCAAAACCATGATCATTTGGAGCTGTTTGCACTCTCTCGGGCGTTTGCAGTTCACGGAGCAAAGCGGGCTATTAGCGCCAGCATTGACGACGACCCAACCGTAAGACAACAAACAATGACATTTGAATAACGAGTGCATATCTCCACCCATGAAATACAGAATGAGTGGGTTGTCGTTTTAGAAACGCCACTCGCGTGTTTTACGTCAAGGTGGAGGTACACAACAATTCAAACTAACGTTTGGACAAAAGCATCCGAATTGCACCAATTCACCCAAGTGAACTGTCCTACTTGTAGTCTTCGGGGGGGGGTTAGGGGACAAGTTGAGCTCAAACTACCGCTACACACAGAACATTTTCACTGACCTCCAAATGAATGCGCATGTCGACCCAGAGAGAATTACACGCATGTGATTACTAGCTGTTGAGGGTAGAGTAAAAGTAAGCGGCGAATCAATCCTTTTTACTGACTGAATTGAGTTGGATCACCAAGCCTTCTTTAAGCCAGAGCAGAGCGCCTTGCTCATTTCCAATCACCAAGGTTTGGAAGATTTTTTGGAGGTGGGAAAAAGCAGAAACAAGATGCTAGTCATCCATTGGAATGTTCAACCTCAAATTGTGTGACGCTTTGAAGCAACAAAACATTCCCCTCGGTGGCTAGCTTTTGGTACAATACAATGGCAAAGGCACAAATAAAAGGCGTGAAGCCAGCCGGCCAGGCGGGCAGGCGGGCAGGCAGGCAGGCAGGCAATGATTACAGCAAATGGCCATGGCTGTTCCAAGCGCAATCCATCCGCTTGATTTTTGAGGGCTGGCTTCCCTTTTCAATGCTCAATTACCTTGTTAAGTAGCGCAAGAACCAGCTCGATGTCATTCTGGCTCTGCTGGTCGGACAGACAGCCCCGGACCAGCTTGAGTGACAGCAACAACTCCTCGAACTCTGCAAAACAAAACACAGTGAGCGAGTGACGTTACAAGTCTTAGCCTACAGTGAGCGAGTGACGTTACAAGTCTTAGCCTTCACTATCCGAACAACAGATCAGCCCGAGGGCAGAGTGACAATATTGTCTTGATTGCCTGCAAATTCTTTTGTCCCAATTTTATACTGAAGAGTAGCAGAAAGATAAACAAAAGAGTCCCCAAGAGGTTTAATGAAGTTGCTTCCAGTACTCTCTCTCGCTCGCTCCCTCCCTCCCTCCCTCCCTCCCAGCGGAATTCCCTCCCGCATGTTCTTCCTTACGTTCCTCTCGCTCCGAGCTTTGCTTCCTCTTCGACAACCATCCCTTTTGACTAACAGGTCAGGTCCACCGACGTCCGCTCCAAAAGCCTTTAGAACCCCTTTCGCTTTACGAATCGTCGCCAAAGGGCGCTCATACCAAGCAAATTGTGCTGACTGCCGAGCGTGGGGCGCTGCGACGCGTACGTGTCCTGCAGGAACGTGGGGTTGTCGATGCCAACGTGGGGATTCTGAGAGAGCTTCTTCAGCCTGAGTGACGCATTCAGATCCAGCTGCCGGCCTTCCTCCTCTCGACGACGACGCAGGTCCTCCTGGCGACGCAGACAAGTCAACTGATAGAATCTCTTTAAATAGTCGAAAAATACTCTCACGCTCACAAGGACAAAAAGGGGCATTTGTGAAGGACATCTTCAGTCGGCATAAGGCTCGGTCAAACCTTGAGCGTCGTACCTGGTGTTGTCTTATTCGCTCCAGCTGAGCAGATCGGCGAAGCGGCAGCGTCCGGCTTCCCAGTTCGCCCGGGCAGTCCACGGCCATTTCCCTGTGCTGCTGTCCTCCCCTCGGCTCTTCATCTCCTCCCTCGCCGGCAACGTGGCCATTCAGATGAGAGGTTGTCATCCCGAGTCCCAAGTGCCGATGACTGCAGAGATCAACGGGTGGATTTGACGACGGAGGGATTTCTAGGAGGGAGGCTCCATGAACAACGCAGCCATGTTAGCCACACCTGTGGAGAAAGCACATGTCGATGAGGTGGGGGGGGGGGGGCAGTTCCTCTTAAAACATGCAAATTGGAACAAGGTTATTCAAATAAATAAAGGAACTACAATATCTATCGGCCTCAAAAATGCTCAGTGCGACTTTCGAATCTGCGAATCCGCAATGGGTGAAGCGCAAAGTGGCGAAAGATCACTGTAGAATCAAAATTGGAGCGCAGCAATCCATCTTGACAGTGGACCGACACATGCATGTCAACAGAGGTGAATGGAAGAGGTATTGATGACTTATTTTTGTCACAACCACCACAACAGCAGCTTTGATATGCTATCTCTCACCAGCAGGGCTGTGTATTGACACTACCGCGCACGCGCACACGCACAACTTCGACGTACACGCATAATACTCCGATCCCATGGTGCAGGGGTGAGGAATGCCAGGCAGTCCTGGGAACAAAATTCCACGGCTGGGGGAGGGAAGTGGGTGTGTATACAAGACCACATAGTTGTGTGACCAACGCACAGAAGTTACACAACTTTTTAGACTGTCACTTTGATTAAGACTTTCTATTGAATTTACAAGCACAGGCACAAAGACACAAAACAGGAATGGTAAGTGTTAAACATTATTATTTGTTGCATATTTTTACTCATCATGAATGAATCTTTGATTGTCTATCCGTAGTAGCAGCAGCAGCAGAAAAATGAAATACTCTTGTGTTGGATGGCAAAAGTAAATCTGTAACCACCAGAGGTGGGTGGGAGGGAGTAAGTCTCACAGTCTCACTCTCTCACAGTCTCACTCTCTCACAGTCTCACTCTCTCACACACACACGTGCAAGTCACAAGGAAAAGTCGTAGCGAGCAAGCCAGCCCCATTTAAGTTACTGCTGAGGATGGAGCAGGAGGAGATGAGGGAGGCCAAAGAAAAAGTTCATCGATGCAGGTGTCAGAGGAAGATCATGAGGACAGATGGAGTTGGAAACCATTGATCTGCTGCGGCAAACGGCCAAAAGAAGGAGATCTTTTCATCGTTGCTGCATGTCATTCTGCGGTCGTCGTTTTGACACAATGTAGCAGGCAAAAAAAGGCGTTCTCAAAAGTATCAGGTCGGCGTTGCAAAATAGAAGATTTGGATTCACAAACTGTGACGTGAATTGTCTTTCTTGAGCCTCGTTTGTTAAATGCAGGCAACCCTGACATGGTGTACGCAGAAACCGAGCCAAACCTTATCAAGCACGCACGCACGCACGCACGCACGCAAGCAAGCACAGACCCACTCCCAAAAAAGGGATGTACAACCCTGTACCAAGCATAGAGAAAGCAAGCCCGCATGTGGAGGAAAGTCCAACTGGATTTCCTTGGATGGCTTTTGGGCATGAATACAAGATCTTTTGAAATATCAAATCTTGACATCAATGTTTGGCAGGGTGAAAAGTGGATTCAAAGCAATCTCCTCCTTTTATTTCCTCAAGTGTGCAGCTTGCTTGGTGCATATCACACAGGCCGGCCCCCAACATTTCCTGAAAGGAGCTGCAGGGGTTCTTATTTGAACTTTATTTGGGTACAAGGTAGGTAGGGCTGCTCAGAATCAAGCCCTTCAAATGATATTGCGATATTAGCCCATGCAATGTGCCTATCGCAAGAAATTTCTTATACAATTGTAAGCTTTTATCTCAATTTCACAGGTCAGATGCAAAGTGTGCATCTCGGGTGATAACAATCACTCGCCAAGTTCCGTTACTTTGCTGCATGAAAAAAAAAAAAAAACATGCTTTTCTCGCATTTGATGACAAAATGCCATTTGTTCGGGTGCGTCGCAATAATATCGATTGGATAGCTCTATTCCAATCTCGTGCAGCCCTTGTCCGTCGATCAGCGACTGATCAGAGAAACAAGTGTTTTCTTATTTCATGGCAGCCTGCCTGTATTGTCGGTCAGTGTCAACGACTTTTCCAATTAAACGGCTAGGGCACGGTGACAGCTAACTGTGGGGGGGGGGGGGGGGGGGGAGACAGAGAGAGAGACAGAGAGTCAGTCCTATCACCAAAAGTTACGACTTTACCAACAGATCGGTGCTAATAAACGCCAGTTGTTTCAAACTGTGTTTGTTGACGTTCCTCGATCGTATCGCTTGCCGAATAGGTCGAATGAATGTCTTTCGTCAAGCTACAATTAGCAGCTAACTAGCTCGTTCGCTCGCTCGCTCGCTCGCTCCTTCCTGCTGCACCTGTTGATAACAAAGCCACTTTTTTTTCTTTTTTATCTGGGGCGAAAACGCGACATGACTCACGCTGTTCCAACGGGGTCCCACCTTCCTCTGGTGAGGCCTAATCCAACTAGTTGTCGTTCTTCGGGCGCTATGTCACGGTTTCACTACGAGCGGTTAACAGGTCGGTTCTTGTGTTCCGCACATCGGACGCGTCGTATCCCGCCCTCCGCGCCGCCCTCCGCGCCGCCCTCCGCGCCGCCCTCCGCACCGCCCTCCGCACCGCCCTCCGCACCGCCCTCCGCACCGCCCTCCGCGCCTCCCTCCGCACCGCCCTCCGCGCCGTCGTCCGCGCCGTCCTCCGCGCCGCCCTCCGCGCAGTCCTCCGCGCCGTCCTCCGCACCGCCCTCGTCGCTCTTCTCTCACTGTCGTCATCGTCATTTCACAGACAGAAGGGGGGGGAAAGAGCCCGCCCCCTCGCCCCCCACAAGCGCAAAACGACCAAAATGATTGGATGGGGCGATAAGAGAAAGGCCCCCATGACCAATCAAATACTGTTTTCTTCAACCGCGTTCAGAACACAAACGACATTTCAGAGGTTACCAACTTGATGCCCGCGGGCCCCAGGTAGCCCCAAGGATCACATCAGAAAGTGTTGCATATTGATGTTTATGCGGATTTGGATTGAACAAAGTGGGGGGAAGCAAAAACAAAAGACAGCAGGAACCCAAGGAAAAAGAACAAATGAATGAAAGAAAGAAAGAGCAAATGAAAAAAAAAGGGGGGTAAAAACCCCACTCGAGAAATAGCACAAACTACATTTCAGACTAAACGGAGGTGTAACAAAACAGGATATAGAATAATCAGGATTCATTTTATTAATTCATTTCCAGTTTCAATAATATCATTACAGAAAAACAATTTACATGATATTTTATACAGTAATAGTAGAATGCTGTGTAATTGCTTCAAGTGCTGGTCATAGTTTTATCGTGTGTGCAATGTGAGACTGATTTCAGTCAAGTGTTAAGAATCACTCAGTACAAAGGCAGTAATGACCTGCTTCTTACGCCAATCAATCCGCCAGGCTTTGATTCCCACCTCTTTGGGCAGGTGCCCGCAAGAGCTCCTATGCTGTGTTCAGGTCATAATGGAGTTCACTGGAGGAATCGCAAAAAACAACCGCTGACCAAGCTAAAATGTCATTCACTTCACCTTCCTCCACTTTGCCATCCAAGACATGAACGCAGCATGAGACCCCCACTTTAAACAAGATACATCTGAGGTATCAGGGGCAATTCTGACTACAGGTATAAATAGAAATGGCCCAACATCACCTTACATAGAGAACAATCAAAAGAAACACAAGGACAAATGGAGCAATTAGAATATTTGAAAGAAATCCTGGCCATAATGGCAACCTGCCCAAAGCGTAAGCTACGCCCTTCACCGAGGGGAGGTAGGAATACAAGGTGGAGGAGGAATTCAAAGACAACAAGGGTCAGTCAGTCGGTCGGTCGGTCGGTCGGTCAGTCGTCAGTCAGTCAGTCAGTCAGTCATTCAGTCAGCCAGTCAGCCAGTCAGCCAGGAGAAATGCTCCAAGACACCAATCGCTCGTGCTGCATTCATGCCACAAATGGCGATGGTGACGTGAACTTATTTTTTCCAATTAAAAAGAACCAACAACTTGCATCCTCGAACTTTGGGCGAGTCAAGCAAAAAAAAAAAAAACAATTACTAGCAGCATCCTTTCATTAAAAACAAGTCAACCGGGTGCCGTCACTCACTATGTAGTACGTTACGTATATTCATCAAATGAATAGTATCAGTGCAACCAACTTGTTTTTCTCCTACCATGAGAATGCAGCATTACTCCTTCTGCACGGACGCCTTTGTTTGGCACCCATAACACTGACAAGAAGAATGTCTCAGCAAAGTTTTGGAGCGAAGGCTGGGTGGGGGTAGATTGCTTACGGTGCGCTCATTTGGCAAATTCGTCAAGGTCCGTCTCGAATCGCAGTCCACTACTCGACTTTGTATAGAAAGGGATGCCGTTTGATTATTAGTCACATTTGTTGGGCTGCATACGGTACATACAGTGAGCTTGTTCCGATTTTGGCCTTCAATACAATCGAACGATGCGACGGTAAATCACTGGAAGAGGCGTTATGGAACAAAGAGAAGCCATTCCCAACCCGGGCGTCGCGGGAAATGAGTCCCTTTCATTTTCTTTCAATCTATTTTTGCTGAGCTGGCGATGCCATTGACAGATAGCATCAGGCAGGACTATTCCAATGTATTTCTAGAATAGATGCCGCCATGGCTCGCTCTCTGTTCAATCAAACAGGTTGACGCTTCACGCCGTTTGCCGGTCAATTGGATGGGCATTATTTCACCATTCACTTGGTGAGATTTTTGGAAACGGTTGCCTTCGAGGTGGGGGAATCCTGAAACGGAGAAGGCGATTCCAGCACAAAGTGAATGTTGAAAAATTGAGGCGGCCGGCGCCGCGACGTCGATCGACCAAATCGATGAAAAGGTCCGACCCGGCTGCAAAAAGACAGAAGTGAATCGGGATGATAAGACTTTGCCGTCGGGTTCCAATTCCTCTGAATCCTTTTTTGTTGTTGTCTGCTTCCTGAGCATTGTCCTTGATCAAGGCGCCAAATCCAGAGGGGCGCCATATCCCACAAATTGGAAACAAGTCCAAGAAAAATAGATCCAATGAGCCCATCTATGTACTATTTTGGAACTTTTATGCTTGCATCACAAGTCCTCATGACTTTCCTAGCATTTGACCTCTACAAAGTGAAGATGCTGCCAAGTGACATGGCTGAATGAAAGCAAAAGTCGAACCTGCATTGCCCTAACGGAGCAGCAACATTTTACAACAGCTCATAATTATCTGCCATCCATTTGCAGAGAGAGAGAGAGAGAGAGAGAGAGAGAGAGACAGAGAGAGAGCTACTAGAAACGCAAGGATGAGAAATCACTATCGCGTGAACGTAAAGGTTCACCGGTTTCATCGGGTAACGTAATGCGCACCTTTATTTGAAGGACTCACTCTCTCATCACTCTTGCGTACGGGAGAGAAGCCACAGTCAACGTTTCTTTTGGCTGCGCAAGGGGTTTCAGTCAATCATTGGCTTTGTACAAAAGGCTGTTTGGAGAGCAAAAATGAAAGGGACAAAATGGCAGGCTTGTGGCAGAAGCAGAGGAAGGACTGACTCATTCTATAGCTAGTCAGAAAAAGTGCTCAACGCACAAAGCAAATGAAATCCAGAGACAACAATGTGATTACTACTAGAATGATGATGATAATCATATAAAGTACAGATATTAATAATCATTATAATCAGGAGAATCGTAGAATATTACAGAATAAATCTCATTTTTATATATTTCTTCACATTTGTTTTTTCCTTCATATCTTCACAATGCAGACCAATGAGGATTCAGCCTCTGCTGGCTCCAACTGGCTGTTGCATATGACATCACAGCTAATAGATGCCCCCGCCCATTTTCCCCCCCCCCCCCCTCCTGTGCAGGCAGGAAGTTCCAGCACCGTCAATGTATTTGTCATGAGTGACTGAAATCTGGGGAGAGAAATATCTCGATTGATACGTTTTCAAGCGGACAGAGTGAGTGAGTGAGTGAGTGAGTGAGTGAGTGAGTGAGTGAGTGAGTGAGTGAGTGAGTGAGTGAGTGAGTGAGTGAGTGAGTGAGTGAGTGAGTGAGTGAGTGAGTGAGTGTGAGTGAGGGCCCGCCCGCCCGCCCGCCCGCCCGCCCCCCGTGTTCAAAGCAGAGAAAGCACCTGCATCATAGCCGTCCGATGACCATGACATCCACAACTTCTCCCTTGTGCAGTTCCACGTACTGCTCGGTTTTAGGCGGCAACATCAGCAAGCCGTTGGCACTACGCATGGACATGAGCCTGCTGGACACTTGGTTACCTGAAGAAGATCAACAAGGCTCATGAAGACGTTCCAAGAACATGCATGCCTGCACGCACGCACGTTCCCTCCCACCTGTGCTTTGAGCCCAGGGCAGTGGCTCCTGGTGATGCCAGGTGAGAATGCAGCGATGGTACTCGGGTCGAGGATCCAGCTTCACATCACACGAAAGCTAGAACAAAAACAAAAGCTCCACTAACTCGGGACCCGATTGGGAAAACAAATGAACAACATTACTGACATGTAGTATGTCTATTTTTAAGCTTATGGGTCACGGAACGGAACTTATTTTTTCATTTCCGGTGATGGAGTAGGATTTCCTCTGTAGAGTGCAGACAATTTCCTGCTATTTTCTTGTTGGACGTTGTCTGCACTTACAGACAGATTTCAAGTGCTCAATTCTGATGTTAAAGTGTCAATTTGAGGTTAGCTTTCCTCATCTTTCCGTTGTTGTCGTGTATTGTATTGTTTGGATGACCAAAAAGCAAAAATTGCTGCATCTCCAAAGAATACATAGAGATAATAATTATAACAACCATTAAGGATGATGGGGTTGGTTGCTGGTTGGAAAGACCCGCCCCCATTAAAAACAAAAAAACAAAAGAAAGGCATTCTTTGTCCGTGTGTGCGCGAGCGAGCGAGCGAGCGAGTATGTGGGTTACCCTGGCTTTAATAATTGTGGGTCTAGGGTCCAGAATGCCTTGCATCTTCCTCAGTGCAGGAATCACAAAGAGATTACATGTAACCACTGCAGACACTGGGTTACCTGCAAAAACAAGTTAGCTCAGCTTTTCAGCACGTCATGCCTCCAGTCCCACCATTGAAGGCTTTCGGGATTGAATGATAGCGCTATTAGCACCGAATGTCTCGGAAACTACAACACTGCGTAGTAGTCAACTGCCTTTTGCCCCCACCCCAAAATACGTACGCGTCTGGGCATAAGAAATCTGGAGCATATGATAACAGAGCACAACACAAACATGTTTGGTACCTGGCAGAGCAAAGATGAGTTTCCGCGCTCCGTCAATGTCAACGGTGGCAAAAGTAGTCGGAAGACTGAAAACAAAGACAGAGCGCAGCTTTGAAGGCAAGCTTTGCACTGCAGGCTGCGTGATGGGTTCAATTGACAAAAGCAATACTCACAGCTATGGTGAAATGAAATGGAAAGAAAAGAAAAGTAAGGAGATTGTTTAGAAAAGTATTACTCACCCTGGCTTCATGAACACGCGTCCAAAGTGAATCTGAGCATGAAGGTCAATATCCAGCACCTGCTTCAGGAAGTCCTGGTTGGACACAGTAAGTTAGCTTCAGGTGATCGTGCCAGATGCAATTTGCTCACGATTGATGGCTTACTTTCTCGCCCATGGACACACCCCCTGAGGTGATGATGACATCAGCACGACTGATTCCCTCGTGGAGAGCTGAGAGCAGGTCATCGGGGCTGCGCGCGCGCACACACACACAACACGCACACACACACAGGCACGCGCACACACACACACACACACACACACACACACACACACGCGCACACACACACACGTACGTACGACGTGTCACTTCTGGCTCATGAATCATTACGCATGCTGCTAAAACACAAGAAGAAACCCCATTGTGTTCCATTACAAAGTCAAGAGCCCCTCAGCTTGGCAGTTTGCTCGGAACTTTCACAGAGACAGCCAGAAATCATTTGTATGTCTTTACTTGTCTCCAACGATGCCCAGGTTAATGGTCGGGTAGCCGTGTTCCTGGATGGTCGCCAGCAGAGTGGAGCGGTTGGAGTCTCTGATCTTTCCCGGGTGAAGGTCGTCCTCTGGATTCAAAAGCTTCAATGCGAACAAAAAAAAAAACCCAATCAAAATCAGCGGCTTGATTAAGGGAGAACCCGGCCGAGACCAATGGCACCTCATTTCCAGTGGACATGACAGCCACCACTGGGAACTTGTGCACGCTGACATCGGTCACTCCCACCGTAGCCAGCAGACCGATCTCCGATGGCCCCATGTGCGTCCCTTTGGCTAGCACGCACTCTCCTCGTCTGATGTCGTGACCGATAGGCCTGAACAGGCAATAGCGTAAGAGTGGGAAGCAGCCTTTGGCGTGCCAGCCGCCGGCCGCTTCTTTTCTTTCTTTTTTTTTTTTTTACCTGATGTCCTGTCCGGGCCGAGCCTGTACCATAATCCTCACTTCTAACTCTTCTGTGCCCTGAAATGTACGTATATAGCGGATGAGACACACATACGCCCGGGCAACATTTCTTTTCTTTTCTCGCTTACATCTTCAGACTCTCTCAAGAGTTCCGTGTCTTCCACTTGGACCACCGCGTCGGCGCCGCAAGGAATGGGAGCGCCGGTGGTCACCCTCATCACTTGGCCCGGCATCACCGTGTGGGTAGGCTGCAATGGAACGACAGTACGCCCTTGGCCTTCAACTAGCGGTTTGAATGACGTGCTGTCTTTGACGCCAACAAACTGTTTGGATGCCTATGATAATAAGGAAGCCGGCTGGCTGGCTGGCTGACCTGTTGTCCGGCCTGCGATTCTCCCATGATGAAGCGATCTCCTGGGCCGTCAGCGGCTGCAGAGCAACAACCACATACTACATCAATGATTCTCTCTGGAGAATGCCAAGAGCAAACAGTGAAAATGTCATCTTGAGTGAAGGGTGAATGCGAGCTTGATCAGCTTGCAGCAAATCCTCCCAACGCCTACCGACCTCTTACAGCATAGCCGTCTTTAACTGAGGCGGGAAATGGAGGAAGGTTGTCTTTGGCATAGATGTCCTGAGCGAGCACTCGACCCAATCCGTCTAGAAAAAAAGACATCATACAAGAACGAAGCACGCGCGTCGTAGTTGAACTTGATCTGATCTACCGACAGACTGACTGACTGACTGACTGAGTGACTGACCTCTGTAATTAATGACTTCAATTCCCAGAATAGGCGTCATCTCTAAAACAGTGATGAAGGCTTTGTCCATGGATGTCAGAGGAAACGGGGACATCCGATGACGCCGTGCCACTTTGCTGATGTCTACCGCACTGTGGCCTGCACACGCCATCAAAGTTACATTTTGGACATGCACTTTTCAGCTGCTGATGTGGAAATAACTTACTGGCCCTCAGGATGTTCTCATTACTGCCACATCGGGACTGGACCTGAGAGGGGGTGGGTGGGGTGGGGTGGGGTGGGGTGGGGCGGAGGGCGGACAAAGGCTGATCCAGTCGCACGGAACAAAGTCAAACCAGGGATAGCCATCGTATCAATCGCGCGTGATCGGAAGAAAAACCACATCACGTCCATCGGCCCCGTATCAGCAAAATCGACCCACCTCATCAAAATGTCACCACGCAACCATGTGAGCTATCTTAAAGAGAAAGCACATTGTGTTCTGCAACACCAAATTAAATGTGACCTTTAGAACAATTCCAGCATGACGTTTTGACATGAGCATTGTCTTTACGAAGCACACCTTGGAATATTTCTACTGTGCTTGCCAGATTTGAGCAAAAATGCACAGTTTGAACACGAGACAACCTGATTTGTTCCACTTGCGTTGATGTGTGCGTACGTACCTTCGGTGTTGGGCACGACGCAGTGGAAAGGCGGGAGGTGGCCTGTGTTGCCCGTGGTGACTCAGAAGGGGTGGAGCTCAAAGAGGCAGAATCTCGAGGAAGCACCTGAACGCCTCGAGAAATAATCGAGTCTGGAATCTACAGGTTAAGAGAGCAGAGGAATGAAGATGATCCTTGTCTCCCTTCAGAAGTCTTGGGCTGTAGTTTGGAAACATTACAAAATAGATGATTGAGTCTATTGCCAAACAGAGACATTGATGACACTAGATGTATATGTCAGCGCGTGTTTGATCAAAAGTGTTATAAACCAAGTCAATACTGTTGAAATAACAAGTCAAAGCTTGCTAATAATTGAATGTCAAACACGCAAGAAACGGAATGTCTGAAGCGATTGCTCGTTTGAGTCATTTGATCAGACTGACAAAGAGTCAAAGGACATTTCTACAAGTGCACGTGCTCATGAGCCTTCGATAAGCTCTGGCAATCTCTTTTTCAAAGGAATACAACAATTCTGAAATGCCTAGAGATGTCAATGGGTATTGATATGTCCAGCTCCGGCTCGTTTCTACTTAGAAGGGCGTTAAGCCTTTTCCCAAAACAACAACAACAACGACGACGACGACAATGCATGCAAGTGGAAAAATGAATAGGAAGGTTGCTGAGCTGATCAATGAGAGAAAAGGGAGAGTGTGATGGGGCCTCACCTGCTGGTCATGGCTACAGGAGCAGGTGAAATGAGAGGGAGGGGCAGGGGTGTTGCCGGCCAGATAGGGGCCCCCCTTAGCCATGACCTCTGCATGGCAGCTCTGATGGACGGACACCAAAAGGCATGCACGGGTCATACGCAGCAGACAAATGAACAATGGCGTGTCGGACGAAACGTGACGTGACGTGACGTGACTGAACCGAGGCGATGAAACGTTCATCCGTGCCGGGTGCATTGGAAAGCGCGGAACAGTTCAAAGAACTTGACCTTTACGGGAACACGACAAATACATAGGATCCGAGTGGAGCTAAAGCCAAAATGAATGTGTCCCTGTTGAAAGCCATTGGTTCATTGCTGTCAAACGTGTGTCATTTGCCAACACCGAACAAAAGGTGCTCTACATCTGGAAAGAGCATCGTCACGTGGCAGCAAGCAATCCAGAGGGTCAATGTTGCATGCCCATCTCTTAGTCTGTTACCTTTGCAGCGATGGCAGCTGCGGTGATGTGGGAGGAGCCGTGCTGGTGATGGTGATGATGGTGGTGGTGGTGCGCATGTCGACCTCGCCGCCTGTCTTCCTCCTCCTCCTCGTCCTCCTCCTCGCACTGGGTGCCGCGCTCCGTGGTGTGCGAGTGGGCGTGCGTGTTGCCGTGCGCGTTGGACAGTAGAGAAGAAGGAGAAGGCAGCTGCTCCAGCGCGGCGTGGACCGATTTGACCCGGACCGTGGCCTCGCGCAGCAGGTCGATGGCGTGAGGCAGAGCAGGAAGGATGAATTGAAAACACTCCTGGAACGGCGGCAGCGTGCGTCACATTGGTAGCCGATTTCATCCACGTTCGCCAAAACAGCTCACGCGTGCAGTTTTATCGACGAGCAAAGTACGGACGAACGAACGTGCGTGCGTGCGTGCGTGCGTGGTGTTGACAAGTAGCTACATTTGTGGGGAACTCATCAAAGGTCAAGTGAGGGTAAGCAAATGAGCATTACCTGAGAGCCCTTCTTGCTCCCTGGCAGGTTGATGATCAGAGTTTTACCACGGATACCGCACACTGGCCTGGAATCAATGATGAGCGCGCACAAGCTAGCATCACGCTCAAAAGATGAGTAAGAAGGGCTGAGAAGATTCACCTGGACAGCATGCCCAGCGGTGTCACGTTGAGAGATCCCATCAGCATGGCCAGAGCCATGCCTGGAGCCTCTCGCTCAATCACTTCTCTGGTGGCCTACGAGGGCAAACAGTGGCTGATTGAGTCCCATCTTATGACTCGAGGCAAATTGCATTCAAATACACTCAACCAAAACACTTTTGTTTGGTGAGCCCAGCGACTACAAAATGCGAGTACCTCTGGCGTCACGTCACGGGGTGCAAATCCAGTTCCTCCTGTAGTGAGAATAAGATTAAGCTCCTGGTCGTCACACCATTCCAAAAGAGTTTCCTGCGCAAAATGAAGAAATACTGTCGAGCTGAAATTTGATGAGCAGATACGCAAGTCAGCTATTGCGCAACATGAGAATGAAGATGTCATTTCGGAACATTCCGAATGCAGTCAAATATTCAAACTTGTACCTTGATTTCATCAATTTCATCGGGAACAATTTTATAGGCTGCGATGACGCCACCTAACCTGCACGTTGACACAGAGGCAATTAGAGGAATCTGTCAAAGTTTGTGCAAGTGTGTGTGAGTGAGTGAGCGTGCGTGCGTGCCTGCGTGCGTGCGTGCGTGCGCAGACTTACAGAGACGGATCATGGACCAGGTCCTTCAAGTTGATCCCACTCCTGTCCTCAGCCAAGTTCTTGAAACAACTGTCACTGACTGAGAAGGTCACATTCTATGGTTAGGTTCGCACTGCCGGTCTTGAAGTTCATTTGCGTGTGCGCGTAAGCATTCTCATCTTTCTCATATTCAATACAACCTCAGTCTGTGTGCGCTTTGCCAAAGTGAGCCACATGGCAAAAAACAATGTTGTGTTTATGGAAGTGAATGCGGTTGGCGGTCTTGTAGCTACAGAGGAGCGAGCGATGCGAGAGTTCGAAATACTGCGCATTTTGGGAGCAATGAGGCAAGGCTTTTTCATCTCCAAAGACATGGACTCAAGATGACGTCACCTTATTGCAATTCATAGCAAAAGCCTCCACTCCACCCTGCTAAAAATCCAAAATGGTATATACATTAGTGATGTAAGTTGACGTTTGCGGCTGGTAGGTAGCTGGTGGTATGCTCTTGTACAGCCCTGTCACGATGGCTGAGTACTGCCTGCCTCGCCTCGCCTCGCCTCGCCTCGCGCGTTTCAAAAAGAAAATCCATATAGAGCACAAAACAGAGAAATACAGTCAATTGAAAAGGATTTCATTTCGTGACTTTTTGATTCGTTGACCAGCCTCCTCCGACTGCAGCCGTGGACGTCCGTAATAATGTCAACGTCGGGCTGTCCAATCGACATAAACTCCAGGTAGACGTGGGTCCTTATGGTCTGGAGAGAACACGGCGAAGCCTCCGCTCAAAATGCTCCTTCGATCGGAGCGACACGTGAGCGATGAGCAAATCTCGCGAGTGTCAGACGGCTGTGACGGAGTGCTCGAATGTGTGAAGGCAACAGGGCACGGTGGCTAAAGTGTCAACTTGGTGCCGAATGCCAATCAAGCGACACGCTTGTGAGCAGTCATACTACCTGCCCTCACAAAGTATCACAAGTAGCCTGCTTCGGGTCATTTTTTTTTACAATTTGGCCGTGTTCCTCCTCATCCTCACATTGAGGAACGCGTCCATTGCCAAGCCTATGGTGGTAAAACAGCAGAATTGAAGTGGTGGGCCCCAAAGCAGAGAAGAGGGAACTTGAAATTGCTGCCTTCTAAGTCTAGGAAACGGATTGGTCATTAAGTGCTTTGGCTTCTTGACGAGAGGGCGTAAATTCAAGTGTCAAGCGGTCAGCAGGCTTTTCCATTCAAAAGGCTACCTCGTCCAAATGCTTTCTTTGCCAGTCGGCGGCTGCTGGCTTGCATCCTCTTTGAGCATTTGGAGCACGTCTCCTCCTGCCTTGGTTGGGGAGAAGGCGCCAGGCAGCAAGCAGGCCTACTGCTACACGACTCGACTCGACTCGGCTCCCTTCTAGTTCCTATCCTCCCTCCCCTTCACGACTCCATCGGCTAAGCGATTTAGAGAAACTAGCTGCTCAACAACCAGCGGAGGACGATTCATTTGACCCTGGTGACGGCTCTTGCTTGGTTATTCATTTTACAAGCAAGCAAGCAAGAGCGCGCACGATTGATGATGAACATCTTCAATTCTTTAAACGAAAGGTTACACAGGCGGGCAGAACAGACGAAAGGTCTATCAAAGTGACAGTGTAGTCGTGAAAACCAAATGCACTCGAGAAAAGCAAGCAACAAATCTGCAAAAAGACATGAATAATGCAGCTCATAGGCTTGCTTGCTGGCTGGCTGGCTGGCTTGCACGGTCGTTACGCTGCTCCATATGATACGACTTTGGGGCAACAACGACAGAGCTCCACGGGAAATGGGACATACTTCTTCAAAATAAAAGCATTCGTTGATGTCGAGGCTCATTGAAAGGCTGGCTGATCGGAGGGATTTCCCCGGCATTTTGAAAGTATTTCCCAAACGTCTACTCTCCTTCTGGCGCTTGACGCTGATTAAAATATCTCGCCATAGTAGCGCCAATGCATCGAAAATGATGTTGAAAGTGGCACAAAGCATTAGCACTTCACCTCTCTTAAATGCATGAGAAACATCAATAGCGAGCCGTTCAGAGCCTAGTCCGCCTCGGTCTGTCTGTCTGTCTGTCCGTGTGTCTGTCTGTCGGTGTGTCTGTCTGTCTGTCTGTCTGACCTGCCAAGCAGCTAGCTGCTAACGCAGACCAATGACAGCAAACGGCAGCCACCGGCCAGCTAGCGCGCTGGCTAGCGCGCTAGCTGGCTAGCTCTGCAGTGGAAATAGACTGCTAGTTTCGTGACACCGTCGAGCAGCGGCAAACGAACGACACATGCCCATGCTATTTGGGGGGCATTTGATCACGTTTCCTCCAACACATTCTTACCTGTCAGAATTCCCACTCGGGTCTGATGGTCGTGGTTGGTGAGCACCATCCCGTCCGTCGCCATGTTTACAACCGCTGTCTGCACTGTGACAGCACATATATAGAAGCAGTGGTGTGGAGCGTTAGCTGCCGCTGCACCTCTGGAGGACGACTGACTTGCCCTGCCTGCTGCCTGCCTGCCTGCCTGCGTGGCTGCCTGCGTGGCTGCCTTGCCTGCCTGCCTGCGTGGCTGCCTGCGTGGCTGCCTTGCCTGCCTGCCTGCCTGCCTGCCTGCCTGCCTGCCTGCCTTGCCTGCCTGCCTGCCTGCCTGCCTTGCCTGCCTGCCTGCCTGCGTGAACTGGCTGGCGCGTGCTGGCTGGCGCGTGAGCATGGACGCGCGCCTGTGGACATAATAGGTTTCAAATTGCTCTAATTGTATTCTTAAGTTTAAAAAAAAAAAAACATCAGGTTTTCCCCCCCACACGAAGCGACATGCCCAGTAATTTGCAGGCATTTCGCCCAATAATAAAATCTCCTTCAAGTTCTATAACCAAACTTTTCCTCCTACTAATTACCAACAAGCGCATAATAATGGGGACGCAGGGGAACAGAGATTCAAAACAAGTAACATATACTTCATTCATTCTTATCAAGCAAATATAGGTGTGGAATTGAAATAATAATAATAATGTCAAATTCATTGTATGAGTCTTGACAATGTCAATATATAGTAAAGGAGACATTGTTACGCAAATGTTCAAACATGTTAAAACAGTTCAAAGTGTCCTAATATGTACCATGTCTGTAACATGTGGGGAAAATGCGAGCGATTGTAAACAACAAAGATGGCTATTCTGATCAATTGTTTGTTGTTCTGCTTCATAAGAACTTAGGCCGTCCCTAAATATGCCGCGTAGGTAGGTATGCAGTCAAAAAGCTTGCGTGTCGGCGATACTGCGCAAGCGCAGTCCGTTTGTTTACTGCTCGTATCATAGCAACCGAAGTATCCTATCAAAATGGTGGTAAGTAGTTTATCGCCGAATATTTTATTGTATTTCTCGGGCTTGTGTGATATTTGTTGATTCACTACGTGCCTTACATAATCATTTAGATGTTTTTTTGTTGTCTTCACGATGCCATTTTATGAATATAACAATAAAAATATTATTATTAGTTTTTGTGTTCATCCCTAACGGAGACGAAACAAGTTTGAGAAAATCAACACAATTTTAGGAATAACATTTTTTCAGTTTGTTTGTTTTTGATCATGTTTCCCAGGGGAAAGCAACAACAATAAAAGAAGCCCTGACCAAATGGGTAGGTGGCATAGAAACAAGGACAGTTAGACAGTTATAAACTTTGACCTGAGTTTTGCTTATGGCTGATGAAATCTGTACTAAAAAGTGATTAGCATGTTCAATTGGTGTGTGTGTGTGCGTGCGTGTGTGTTCAGGAGGAAAAGACTGGAGAGAAGAGCAGCGAGGCGACAGTTGTTAAGCTTTATGGTCAGATTCCCCCCATTGAAAAGATGGATTCCACGCTTAGCAAAATCCCGAATTGCGAGTGAGTCGTTTGACATGAAGCATTTCAAAGCAAAGTGCAAGGGCTCAATCTATGTGTCTCTCTTTTCATTCCTTGTGTGATTCACAGACAACTGTCCCTGTCCACAAATTGCATTGATAAAATCACCAATCTAGGCGACCTCAGTAAGGACTTTATGACAAACACGTGAGCAGTGACAGACATTTGAGAGTTAACATTGTCGCTTTCCTTTGCGTTTCTCTAGAAAATTTGAAAATTTTGTCATTGGGTCGAAACAATATCAAGGCTTTTACTGGACTGGTGAGTGCAGGCACGCACGCACGCACACGCACACACACACAACATGATATTTCATTCATGTTTTGATGATTTCCACTTGCTTCACCTAGTTACCGTGGTAGAACATTCCCGTTGCACAAATTGTCTCGTGTGTCCTGCAGGATGCAGTTGGTGACACGCTAGAAGAGTTGTGGATCTCTTATAACCTGATAGAGAAAATGAAGGGTGTTCATTTACTGAAAAAACTAAAGGTTCTCTATATGTCAAACAACCTTGTCAAAGACTGGGGTGAGTCACTCACTGCATATGCAAAGAGCTGACAGCATTTTGGGTTCAATTTGAATCGTGTTGGTTTGCAGGCGAGTTTTCCAAGCTGGCTGATCTGCCATGCCTTGTCGATCTGGTGTTTGTGGGAAACCCTCTTGAAGAGAAACACTCGCTCGATGGAACGTGGACAGAAGAAGCGACTAAAAGGTTACCCAGACTGACAAAACTGGATGGTAAGTACGTTTAGTTAAGCACCGGCATCCTCCTCCTGTATAAAACCTATCGGCATCTAACTGTTTTGTCTGTCGGTCTGTCTGTCTGTCTGTCTGTCTGTCTGTCTGTCTGTCTGTCTGTCTGTCTGTCTGTCTGTCTGTCTGTCTGTCTGTCTGTCTGTCTTGTCTGTCTGTCTGTCTGTCTGTATGTCTTGTCTGTCTTGTCTGTCGGTCGGTCGGTCGGTCGGTCAATACATTGATATCATATTTCAGAAAATCGATTACAATTATTACCAGGAATTGTCTCAATTTGTAACGAGCTTGGTCGTTTTTTGTCCTTTTGTTTCCAGGCATTCCAGTTGTTAAAGGAGATGTGGGCGAAGATGACGACTGATAAGCTGCAAAACTACAGAGCTTGTCATTGTTAGTTTACCTTTGAAGATTCTTCTCTATGAAATACCTTCATTTGATTTCAGTTTAAAATAAATGTGTTTTGCTTGATCACGACAGCATTTTTATTCATTTTGTCCGTACAGAATTGACTCAAGTTACAGATTGTGCATCAGCCAGGGTGTGTCAATATTTTCGCACAATTCTATCTGTTACTATTGCTATTGAGTCGCTCTTTTGTAATAAGAAACAAAAGCGCGTGTCATGCTTACGTCCGCCAGGTGGCAGTAATGCTCTTTACAACGCCCAACGAGACAAACATTTGAAAGGAGGAGGAAGTGACGACACGCCGTCTCCATCGTCTTTTGCACCGCAATGCGCTAAGCATCAGTGGAATGGATCAAATGATTTGCTCTGTGTTGCAATGCAGCGTCATAAAGCCAGTGTGGAGGTAAAGGGGGTGATTGGAATTTTGTGTCGTTTATTGACGGCCACAGGACTCCAATATGTCCCTTCGCCGGAGACCTTTAGACGGGCAAAGTTCGGCGAAGTCAATGTGGTAAGTAAGTGGTAGACACCACACCGAAGAAGAACTCTTGCACCCACGCGAGCAGTGTTATTCCTTGGTATCACATACTACATGCATTTGGGTCTCTTTGTTTTCCAGGAGGATCAAATCTGGCAGCTACTAGCCAATATCCTGCAGACAAGTACTCTGTCCACGGCTACGGCTGGCTGCGCACAGTTGAAAAATGGTGAGTTGCAGGATTTCCCTTCGTGAGTGTTGGGCATCTCAAGTCTCACAATCAAGTGGAAGAAACAGGACTAACCTTCTCCCGCAATCAGAATGTCGCTGATGAAGGTTTTCCTTCCTCCGTCATGTCTGTACTGTGTAGTCACCCCTGAGTGCAAGATGCTGGTGAGCACAGGGCTGTGGAGGAGTGGTTACTATGCCGGCTGGATGTACGGAAGCCAGGTGCGAGGAGTCTCCAGCCGGGAACTCCTTGTGGCGCTCGGCTGGCTGCTTGCCGCTGGAATGCTGGAGAAACGTTTGAGCCAGCGAGTGCAACAGCTGGACAAGACACTTGTCCCTCCCATACTTGTGAGTGAGTCTGACCAGCACAGTCGGTCATCATTTGCACATGCCAGTCAGTACTTCAGTCCAAACACGTTCAGCTTTACTCAATGGAATTCACCGTGAGTTTGAACCACTCCTGAGGAGCAAGTAGGCAGCGGCCTGCAAAATGAGGAGGCCCCCTTGAACCTTGCCACCTTTCAGGCTTCAAAGCGATACAATTCCAATGTGAATAGCCCATGCATTCACTTGGTTACATTTCATTCATAGGAGCTCTTGTTTTTTGTGTTTTTAGATGAAAGTCCAGCTCCCTCGGGAGCCCCTGGTCGAGTGCAACTCGGTGAGAAGACTTGAGTGGCTCACTGGTAGCCTGAGACACCAGGGGCGCATGCTGATGCCCGTGCAGGATGAGCGAGCCTCCTTGTTACATGCTGTGAGGACGTTGTCATCTTGCAGTTGAAATTGCACTTTGACAAGAATAACGACCCGCAGTGCCACACGCAATTGCTGCTCACGTGAGCCGGAAGTCATTGACTTGAGATGCTGCAATCGTTGTGACGTCAATCCAAATGCGCAGACTGCGTACGACCGATAGATGAGCGCATGTTTTCGTACCTTTCAGCTTTTGTCTGCCAGCCAACCTTCTCGGTCATCTTCCCCGGGTCAAAGCTGCGCTGCGCTGCGTGAGGTGTGTGCCTGAATTACAACATCATGTCAATTCTTCAACGTGTTAGCTACTCCTAAACGGAGCTCGTCGTCAACCCAATCGTACGTACTGCGCTATGCCGTTGTTTGTCTTTCTAGATGTGCACTGGTGTGCAGGAACTTTGTGACCTCTTTGAGTTGTACCTAAAGTGGAAGCAGGTGGAGAATGTTTTCTGGACCTGGATGGTGAGTTGGATTGACTGGAGCCCTGGTGGGAGTAGCAAAGCAAAGACACAAAGCGTGTCTGTGTCCATGTAGGACAGCGTCATGGATTACCACGAGAAAGACGCTGGCAGCGCCACTGAGATGCCTTCGCGCACGAGGGCGGCCGCGGCCCACCCTGGACAACGGGCTGTGGAAAAAGTGGACCGCGTACTGCTGAAACTGAAGAGAGTGCAGGTGCTCGATGACACGTGCGTTGTGATAGCATATAGTACGTAACGCGCGACATTAGCGTCGAGTGCTTCCCTACCGCTGCCACGTTATTTTCTAATGGACACAATTGATACAAGAGGATGGAATATACAAAAGGCAATTACAATGATCAAAGCCATCCAATTACGAGACAAATTCCCATTTTGAAACTTTGCTGTCCTTTATCCCGCCCAACAGAAAGTACAGAAGACGGAGACAGGGGACGTTAAGGACCCAAGTGGGAGACTTCAGAGTAGCACGGACACTTTCCCTCACACGGAGTCTTTGTCGCCAGTGTTTTGCGTCTCCCGAGCGTACCGCAGCAGATTCCAGGCTGGTAAAAGGGTCGCACGTTTTCACGGTCCAGTTGAGCAAGCAGACGAGCTTCAAGTGAATCAGGTCATAGGACTGCTTACCCAAACGGAGAGAAAGCTGCTGGAGGCGAGGAACGCACAGAGATTGGCCAAAAGGATGCAGCTCCAGGACATGATTGGCACATTGGACGAACTGGTGTTGATCCCGCCGTAAACATCTTTACATTCCAAATGACATTTACCTGGCTTGGGCGCAGATGGCACTGGAGACGAGAAGCCAATGCAGTGATGGGTGGGTGGATGGATGGATGCATGGATGGATGGATGCATGGATGGATGGATGCATGGATGGATGCATGGATGGATGCATGGATGGATGGATGGATAGACTGCAAATCTGTACTTGTGTCACAATTGCAATCAAGTCTCTTATTATTGGTGAGAGTCTCATCTGACATTGAAATCTCCAAAAAGTGAATTGTTCTCCTTTTTTCAATTGTTTATTGTCTTTTGGAGATGATCCCCAAACGCAGTCTCAGCCTGATGAAACATCAACGACGTGGACAAAACCACGAAGCTTGCATTGCAGGCTTTTACAAAAAGGAGTTCCAGACCCCATTTCTAGATCATTTCTCATCTACTACTCCTCCTATCTTTGAGCATTGCACGGACAGGGGGCTGACTGGCCGGCTGACAGAAGACAAACATCCATCTTTGACCAAATTATTTGCTTTTCAATGAGCACGACGCAGGAAGTTTGTCGTTTGGAATGCTTGCTTGGGCGTGGACTTGAATAATGAGCCACGGCCGATACAGCGGCGGCAAGCGTCCGCACGGCTTTCCCTTTCGAGGGCCTTTTGTCTGCAATGGCCAAACCGTAGCGAATTCAAAATGAAGACTCGTTCATAACTTATGCGATTCCTAAAAGAGTGGCGGGAATGGATCATGACAGACCAAATGGTTCCAGGCAGCAGCAGGTGGAAGCAAATTTTCCATCTTTCACCACCCACCAACAGTAGCTGGCGCTGCGGCGCTATTGAAGCAATTACCAGCTAATCAGACAACCGTCTTCTTCTGAATTTTCCGTATCTGAAATGTTTTGGAGCGCGCTTTGCGGTGGTCTCGGAGGCGGGACGGCGGGGCAGGTGCGCCCGACCCAGGCCTGCTGGACTGGTGAGCGATAGTCCACGGGGTGATAGAGGAAGCAATATGCTCCTGGTTGACATTTGTTCTTCACACTCAGTGCCAAGTCTGTAGGTGCCAGGGGCCGACGAAGCCCGTCCTGGTAGATGCTGAGGATGTGGGAATCTGGAAGGATTTAGCCCAGCCGTCACACCATTACGCTCGAGCATAGTAACACGAAGAGCTGCTCTGCGTATAGACGTATTCTTATCGTTATGTAGTATCTACCTCGATCGAAACGTGCGGCACATTGTTCAGTCAGCTCTAGGACTGTGGTGGCGGGAAGGATGCCAAACGTTTTGGGGTTACTTCCAATGTCAGGACAGCACACTGTCAAGAATTCCTGCACAAAGGAGACAACATGTGGAATGAGTCTTTTCAAGCTGCTCCGTCCATTCGGCAAGACGCCGATGTTAATCTGTTGGAATAACCAAGCGTTTGACTCGAGCTGTTGTTATGACGACGGCGAAGTTTGAGTCTGCAAGCTCTGGCCTAAACCAACAGAAGCGCGGACCAATGTCACCTCTCTGACATGTCGCAGTTGTCTTTGGGAGAGAGGCAGGTTCAGGCAGGCAGGCAGGCAGGCAGGCTGGCTGGCTGGCTGGCTGGGTATAGCCTAAAGTGGTGCTTGAGAAGCTAAGAGCAGGTATACCTGAACACATCTTTGTTCCAAACATTCCTGGTTGAGTGTGCGTCGTCTCTCCCAGCGCTGGATGGAGTCCTGAATCTCCCTGCTCAACTGACGCGGTGCTGACTTGTGCTGGTCAAAAGTCTTAATGTGCTCCAGAGCGCCGTACGTGGTGGTCAAATAATAGGAGCCTAGGAATAAACACGTCGAAACGATCAGGGGGGGGGGGGGGTCACGGAGGGAGCAAATAGTTTGTGAAAGAGAACAGATGCTGCACCTTCTCCTATTGTTAGCGTGGGGTCCATCAACTCCATCATGTATTCCACGTCCAGCACTAAATCGGACAGATTAGATCTAGCCAGGACATAGATCATTACAGGCAGGAAGTCATCAGCTCCGTGGGCCCGCCCTGTCAAATCATGCGGTCGCTCAGCACCTTCCTTTATTTCATTACGTGCGCTTCCCGCTAGTGCGGGTAATACGAGAAGTGCGCTACCTTGATACTAAAAGAATACGACAGCAAAATAAGGAAGGAAGGAAGGAAGGAAGGAAGGCATGGAATCCTAGGCTCAACAAAGAAAAGAAATTCTTTGTATTCCGTCCGACAATGCCTCGTATACAGACAAGAATGTGTAAGTACATTTTGAAGCCCTTACTTACCTGGAGAGCTGACAGACATGGAGTCATAGATGATTTTACAGGCCTTCAGCAGTAACTCAATCTTCTTTGGAGGAGAGTATTCGAGGTGCAGATTACTGAGTTTGACGCTAATCTTCTCCATCGCTGGGGCCTCTGGGACGGCAGTGGTGACTCCCAAAGCTGTGGTGGTACTGCCCAGAACTGCAGACTAATACACGCACAATTGCACGGACGACCTTAGCGGCGGCGCCAGCAGAGCGCGTGTCACTTATGTTACTCGTATGTTGCCGTGCCTGGTTGTGTGCCAGCTGCTGAAGACTGCCATTGTCGGTGTGCAGCTTCTTCAGACTGCCGTAAACGGGCTCCTTCAGTGGCTTCAGTACACTCTTACATAGAGCCGCTTCCACGATGCTCTCTGCGGGGTCACAAATCAGCCTTTTCATCGTTTCTCCATATCGTGGATGGACAAAACCAAACAAAACAAACCAAACCAAACCAAACCAAACCAAACAAAACCAAACAAAACGAAAAAGCCGCCACTCCTCCATACATACGTACGGCATACCCAGCTTGTCTTGCGAATATTGGTGCTGCGGCTCCATCATGGCCTGCAGTTCGGTACTTTGCAGCAGGTAACTCTTCAACTGAGTCATCATCTGCCTGATCTCTTGCAAGAGCTCAGTGGAGGTGGAGTGCTTGGACATGGTCTCGAGGGTGAACGCTCGGTGGTCTTTCACCTTCAAACGGCAACTCGTTTCAGTTTGGGCAATGTCATTCCATCCGAAGCTCGAGCGTTTACCAGGTTGCCAAAATAGCTGAGCGGGTCTCGAGCCAGCTCCACGATGCGTTGCGAGAGGCGACGGTCGTGACTGATGAGGCCGGTAATAACGGTAGACAGGCGCGAACGAGCTTTGCCCAACATGACGGTGGTTGGCGTCCGCGTCATTTTGCTGCCGCCGTTTTCTGACAGCTTACTAAAAAGAAAAGGGGCAACGCCAAAGTTAGTCCATGCACTCATTTGCAACATTTCTAACAAGGGAACAATTGATGTGCAGAAAGAAAATGCAAATCATTTCTCAGCTTTCCTCTCACTTTGCAGGTCATTTTCAAAAGTTCACAAATGACACACATGCTGTTTCGGAGTTGACCTACTTGTGGTTTTGATCTTGCTCCTGGTTTGTCTCTCCTCCGCCTCCTCCTTCTTCTTCTTCAGTGCTGCTGTTAGAGCAGGAATCGCCATCTGCTCCGAGCACGGCGCCCCCTTGAGGAGAGTACAGTGACACGTCCGGCCTCTGCGGCCCTACTTTTGCGGCACTATTGTCAGGCGAGGGCGCTTTCTTCCTTGGCTGAGGTACGGGTCGAGCGGGTCTCTCGGCTAAAATGTCCCGTTTGTCCTCTTCTTTGTCCTGGCTTTCTCCACCTGGCGCGTTCGACACTCCTCCGCCCTGGGCCGCGGCGCCCGTTTTCTCTCCCTCTCGTCGTCGTCCTTTTGGGCCCTTGTCGCCAGCATCCGGGCTATTCCCGGAGGAAGCGCGGCGCAGAGGAGCAGGACGCAGGGAGGGGACGGGAGGTCTTGATGGAGGAGGTGATGTCAGCGCTGTCTTCCTGTCTTCTTTGTCCCCCGCCCCCGGCCTTTCAGCTGCAAAAGAGCTTTTTTCCGTGGAGAAAAGCAGGCCCATCCCGGAGCCCGATCCCGCTGCGCCCAGACTGGGGGGCCTGGGAGGAGGCCGCTTGAATTTGGTGTCCTGGTTTGAGGTGCTCTTAACCTCTGTCTTTTCCTTCTGATTGGATTCTCCATTGAGCAAGTAGGAGATGATGCTTTTCGGGGTGTCGATCAGTATTTCTTTTGGCTGCTTGCTTGGTGTCTCTGCCAGGGTGATGGGGTTGATATACAAATGAACCGTGTTGGGATCCAGAAGATTCTGCTTTGTTGTCTTCTGGTTCATATCTGATGTCCAAAAGTCTGCAATCCATAGAATGACAAATGTGTCATAGCTAGGACGTGTGCATCATTGCAATACTGCAGAACGAATCGTCCCCAAAATAGAGGAAGCAAAGGCGATATTGCGGATTGTCAGATTTAGCAACGCTTTGTCTTCTTAAGCTACCGTTCTTTTCGTCGGACGGGGAAGATGATTTGACCCGTTTTGGCTACTTCCTGTCCAAGAAGCAAGAAATCGAATACATTTGAAGAAGAACGTGTGAGCTGATCCGTTCCAATTCAAGACCGTCCGTCTCTGTTGACGTGATTCAATCCCAAGTCTATCTCTCCATCTCCCCCAAATGTATACAACACGATGGGACACATACCTGCACCCATAGCAGAGATGATCTCCAGCTCCTCTTTCTCCGTTGCCATTGAAATGCCTTGCGGGAGTTTGAGTGGGGCAGCCAGGATGTCCCTGATTGGATTCAACATCTTATGTCAAGTCAAGCAACGGCTGCGTGGCGCACGTTGCCTTTTCCGCAAATGCCTCTTCCTTTCTTGCCCTTCCAATACAGCAGTAGGAGCTCTTATCTGAATTGCCAGCGTGTGGCAGCCATTTTGCAAACAAGGACCAGCTTTGTTCACCAATTCAACAATTGTGTCTATAGCAGCTCACGATCGTTGAGTCTGTCGGTCTGTGCGTGTGCGTGTGCGTGCGCGTGCGCGTGTGCGTGCGCGCGTCACCTGCTGACACAGTAGAAGGAGACGAGTTTGTAGATGTCATCAAAGAGCAGAGCCGAACCATCTAAGTGAAGAACTGCGGAAGAACAATCACAGTGCGCTTGTGTGAGCGCTACGCTCTCGACGGGGCTCCAGCGACATTAAGGAGCACCTACACGTCTTGTGCTGTTTGACCTCCAGGTCGCGGATGGGCACGACTTCCTGCTCATCGGGCAGGCGCACCGACAGCGTCATACATTGCTCCTCTGAGCTCTGGACCAGAAAGACCTGCAAGCAGATAGATGTTAAACAATGCAATGGACGGATGGAAGCAAGCAAGAAAGGAAGGCCAGCTGGAGAAACTTGATTTGGATTCTGACCGAGTCAAATTTAGCCATGGGTTATTTGTCTCCTTTGGACACTTGCTATGTTCAGTCAATTTTAGACTTGGCTTGAAGCTTCTTGTGTTTGTTTCCAAATGTGACCTCGCTCCACCTCCACCCATACCAGCAGCACCTGCCAGACCACAAGTGGCGCCGACTAAACGAAGCCTTTTCTGTTGCCGCTCCCTCACTCCCTCCCTCCCTCCCTCCCTCCCTCCTTAAATGTCAGGAAAGCCCCATTTCTGCCTATCTTCAAAATGTGTGTGAGAGTGTCTCCTCACCCCTGCAGCCTCCTCTCGCAGGATCCTGCTGATTTGTTCTTGGCGAAGTCCTTTGGTAAGCCACACAGATGTGCTCCCCACCAAGAGATCTATAAGGCTCAACGTTGGCGAGACTGGTAAGATGTCAGGGGGAGAAGGCAGGGCCGAGGGGAAAGAGGCTGGTGCTGCCTGGGCTGGGGCTGGGGCTGGCGCTGCCTGGGCTGGGGCTGAGGGAAGAGGAGCTAAGCAGGGAGCACGCTCAGCTTTGATGGAACTCTCCAGGAGAAGCAAAGGAGACACGGTGTGTGGGGTCGGCGAGAGAGGCGGTGGGAGAGCTGGAACGGGCGGGGCGGCGGCGGCGGCTTTACACATCAAAGTGGGCGGAGGGAGAGGAGGTCGAGAAGGGATTTGGGAGGACTTGACGGCGGGAGCGGGAGGCCTGGGCCGACACGGCTTGGGGCAAGTGTTGTGTGCTGCTGCTCCTGCTCCTGCTGCTGCTGCTGTCAGAGTGGGAGTTTGCCTGTCAAGGACAAACACAAGGTTAGACATTCCGTGCTGACAACTTCAAATCCCTTTTTGATAACAGTTTGCTTTGCTTTGCTCCTTTCCTGCCGAGCAAAAGGGGTGAGCAACGCAGACAGGTTTATGCTTCAAGTTCCCTCTCCAAATGACAAGAACGCGAAACGCACTGGCGTCCCAAAATGGCCATCTTAACAACAACAATCTTTCTTCTTCTTTATAAGAGTAGCAGAAAGATCAGCCGATCACATGACTCCCCAATGACTCCCTATGACTCTATTGGAGCTCTACTTAGCCCTTCGATTTGAACCATGTCAGTGTTGGTATTAAATGTACTACCTATCATGTCTGACTGAGTCGGGCAAAGGGACAATAAATGTACCACGTAGTGTAACAAGGACCATCATTGTTAATACAACGATTCGTTCGATTTGTGACGCTCACTGTCGAACAAGTCGAAAGGATTCCTGACAGGCACTAGTAACAGAGCAAAGCGAATGAATGTCTTTTTGCAGCAATTAGTATTAGCAAGAGCGTTGTGAGCAAGAGCGTTGTGAGCAAGAGCGTTGTGAGCACTCGCCGCCGATTGAAAATGTCACTCACGTTGTCTCTGCTATATTCTCCTCAGCCGTGCGAGAGAGAGAACATGCAAGTTGGACGCGACGCGACGCCCTAGCTCTGCCCCGGCCGGGTAGTCATGGCAATGAAATTCTTTTGGCAGCACGGGCTGGATGAGGGAGGACACTGATTGGTTTGCCTAAGACACAACAGCTACTCAAAACATCGACAACTATTTCAAGCGCTATCGATAGAGGTTCAGTGTGCTGTCATTCATTGTTGGTAGGAAACTTTTCACAAAAAAAAAACAAAACAAAAAAAAAAAAAACATGGCAACTCGTTTGAAAAATGAAACTGCATCGATGACGTCTCGCTTAGTGATATGCAGCTCTCAGCATTTTTCAACGCACGCAGTAAGAATGATGTTCATATTTCCAACAGTGAAGCCTTTGAATTTTCAAACAGGCCACTTGCAGTTGTGTTTTTTTTCACAATAGCCTACGCTACCAGCAAAGTTGTTGTTGGCATGTGGCAGACAGGCTTGCATATTTTCTCGGCAAATCAAGTTCAGCATAAAGTTGCCAGAGACTACTTACGACATACTAACCCGAGCGATGTCAGGCAAACCAGATTCAAATGAAACAAGAGGAATCTCGAAGCGTTGACCTATTTATTAGATAGCGAGCGAGCGAGCGAGCTAGCCACATCTGTTTTTCCAACTGTGGCTTGTTGACTTCCACCCCCGACTAGTCCTTCCTTCCCTTCCCTCGCCTTCGTCCACTTGTGCTAGATTTGTCCAAAAAGGCTCAGTGGTTCCAAACTCACCCTGTTTCCTGAGAATCAACGCTGGCTTCCATCATAACTTCTCAAAGGGACTGTTGGAGTGTACTCAGTCACTTTCCTTCTCCTTTTTGTGTTTGCTCTCGGCTTTACCCAAATCCCGCCTTCTCTCTGCCTGGTTCTTCCCCCTGTTTAGTCAAGCAGGACTGAATCAGGGGAAAATATCTCGATGTGGCAGCTTTGGCCTCAACTTCCTGAGCTGTAAGACAGGAAGGGGCTGACAACTGTGGTCAACTTTCCTCTGCACTTTTTCATTAATGACGTAGTATATCATACTAGTGCATGTCGTGCTTTAGCTTCTTCTCTCATTGCGCTAAATCAAAGGCATGGTCTCACACGTTCGCGCACAAGCACTATCTATGTATGTACATATGTGCATATACATCTATATTGGTTGTCCAGGCTCTACCTTGTCTCCTCCCTCCCTCCCTCCTTCCTTTAAAGGCTTCCAGATGGCTCCAAGCTTACACAGTGGAATGTAAAACTTCATGTTTCTGTCTCGCCTCAACAAATGTGACGCACCCTAATCATTTCCAATTACGTTGCTTCCTTTTTTAACTGGTTATAACCAATTGCTTGTCGTTCTGAACTACTGCTTCCGCTGCTCTGATGATCTCCAAGAGGTTCTGAGGAACACTGGTTATTCGAGACGAGCTTTGCAAGCATAACTAAAAGTGATGCAAGTGAAATACACAAGCAGGCTGGCTACTCTTGTGTACTGCCATTGCAGCCGGTGCTGTCAAGCTACACTTGCATGTGAAGTGAGCATGTTGACTGTGCAGCTGCTTCCTGTGTAAACAGCAGCGCGTGACTCATGCATGCTCACAGTCTGGCTGCGTGATTTCCACCTACAGCTAACGGCCGCCGGGTGGAGCAAAGAGTCAGAAAAATGCACTCATTTAGTCGAATCCAAATATTTGGAAATACATGATTTTCGTTTTTATGGGATAGTTGATGATGAGAAAAGTACTTTTGTTCATCTGCGTTCAGTGTGAGCTGCTAAAATGTTCATTCTACGTATATAAGGTGAGCGCTGGCTGAAGTGACTAGTCAGTGGAAGTCCCCATAACGTTGATTTCCTGAAGGAGACTTGATTTTTGATTTCCGCAACCGGAACCCCAAGACCAATGGCGGAAACTGATCTACTATGTCCACAAAACTTGGCCAATACAGACCCCCCCTAATTTGCCACATTGCACTTTCATGATAAATGTCATGGTTGAAAGATGACATTTGTCATGGTTCATCATCAGTAATCCAAAGATGCGATGTCATACTCTGTATTGCTACCATTAGCACTTGGCTTAGGATGCTAAAATGAAGTGTCTGACAAATGTCTCAGTGTTCCTGTGGTGATTCATGAAATCATGGAGTGATAGTTTATCCTTCAAATCAAGCTCATGTTGCTCGGATGCAGCCGTTGCCATGTGGATCTTGTTGCTGCCGCCGCCGCTGCTGCTGCCTGTACTAACTACCTAACTACCGCCGCCTCCACAGTGATGCATGTTGCATTAATGTTGAGGTGAAGAGTGGGAGGTAGAGGCCAAGCCGAGAGAGAGAGGGGGGGGGGGGCTATGCAAGAGGGATGGAGACAAGTGCATAAGACTGTTAGATAGATAGATAGATAGATAGATAGATAGATAGATAGATAGATAGATAGATAGATAGATAGATAGATAGATAGATAGATAGATAGATAGATAGATAGATAGGTAGATAGGTAGGTAGGTAGGTAGGTAGGTAGGTAGGTAGGTAGGTAGGTAGGTAGGTAGGTAGGTAGGTACGTAGGTACGTAGGTACGTAGGTAGGTAGGTAGGTAGGTAGGTAGGTAGGTAGGTAGGTAGGTACGTAGGTACGTAGGTACGTAGGTAGGTAGGTCCATCGATTGATCCATTGATAGATTGATGGATAGTATCCTGTTACTTCCATTCTAATATGCATGGCGTTTTCCCCAATGGTACCCCGCTATCAGGTCAATCTAAATCTGAAAGCACATTGGAAAATAAAACACAGAAGATAGTACAGTAGAATCGATAAATCACAGATTAATAATTGAACGAGAAGTGCAATATTATTATGAAGGGTGAAATATTAAAAAAGGCAAGAGAGAAAGAGAGGGAAAGTTGCTCTAACCCTGGAGCTGTAAATGGGAGAGAGAGAGAGAGAGAGAGAGAGAGAGAGAGAGAGAGAGAGAGAGAGAGAGTGGCCGAGAGATGTTGAATTGAGGAGCTGCATGGAAAGAGGGACATAGAGAGAGAGAGAGAGAGAGAGAGAGAGAGAGAGAGAAGGGCACAGGAGGAGGAGGCTTTGCGTTGGTGTGTTGGTTGGCAGAGAGTGTGCTTGTCAAAAAAAAACCTTCCTCTGACAGAAGGCATGATTCACAGTAGAGAGAGAGAGAGAGCAGGAGAGAGCAGGAGAGCAGGAGAAGAATACAAGCTACTGAAAGAGAAAAGCACCGATCAAGATGTGAAACGCATCAATAAGAGGCACGGCACGGCACAGATGCAATCTGGTAAGGAAAAACAATTGCGCATGCATAAAAGGCAATGCATTCACAGAATGGGCTGGAAGAACAAGAGAGATTCTGAGCGTGTTGCTAAGGGTTTCCGTGGTCCAGAGGAAATAGAGCAGGTGGCAGGAGCACTGATGAAATAGGGATGCTGAGATGCAGGGGGGACAGAAACACAAAGATGCAGTGAATTTTTGGGAAATGGAAAAAGATTTGATGCAGGTGAATTTATATGTGTACAGTGCCTATTATATATATATATATATATATATAGAATTATAAATGAGGATATTCATCCATTTCTGTTTTGTTATTTCTTTTTCCCCCTGCTACGTTTATCTTTGCGAGGGAGCCTATCCCAGCTGACTTCAGGCAGTAAGCGAGGGACACCCAGAAGTGGTCGCCAGCCAACCAATCGCAGGGCACACGGGAAGGCCGAAGCTCGGATTGGACCCCACGACCTATTGAGGAATGTTTTGGCTTGAAATTTGTCTTTCATTCCCCAATGCATTTCAGCGGGCGTCAATTATTGGTGAATTTGGGTGTTGGCGGGCCAGCCGGGTCCGGGTCCACGTCCCGTCCCGCCCCGCTCGGTCAAACGTGCTGCTGCTCCACAGCATACAACACCTGCTCAATGCCTTTCTTACACGAAGCTAAGTGCCTTGTCATGCCACTTTATCTTTCTTGTACTATGTTTGTCATTTTGTTGAGAAATCTAAACATAAGTTACTCGTGTGTACTGGGCTTTGTGATACTGAGGTGACTTCACTGAGTTGAATATGAAGAGAAAAGGAGTTACATTGGAGTAGCCCAATTCAATATGGCTACCTGGCTGATGTGCGTGGAGGGAGGCAGAAGCCACCCCAAGCGGGACAAGAAACGATAGCTCCGTTTGAATGTCATTGATGGTGGTCTTTTTTGTGTGTGTGTTGTTTTTTTCCCCCCCTTGCTGTTTGGCCAATATCTGAACGTGTGATTGGTTGCCCACAAAGACGTTGACATGGTGAGCAGCGTCATCTTTGTTTGTTTTCCACAGATGGATGACTCAAGTCAACAAATAGTGCAAGAATGAGGAGAAGCTTTGACTGGCTCCACCATGCTCTGTGCCTGCCTTTCTAACAATTTGGCGGATTAAGACGCAACTGGCGACTCTCCGCATTCTTTCTTCAGATCTCGTGGAAGAAAAGACTTCACAATTGACGCTTCACACTTCCCCCGTGTCTCCCGTCCACCCTTCCCACCGTCGAGCTTCCAACAAAACATGGGCAAACCACTTAGCCGCCCAGGCTGCTTCAGGAAGAGCTCTTGTTGCCTGGAGAAACATGCCGTTTTGGAAAGAGAAGTGAGAGGTGGAGACGTGATGACGGAAGGGGGATACGGCGACGGCTACGTGCCTCAACGCTCCATCTACGATACCATGTGCATCAATCAACAAATTGACAGCCACCCTCACCACCACCATCAACAGCAGCAGCAGCACCACCACCACCACCACCACCACCAGCAGCAGCAGCAGCAGCAGCAGCAGCAGCAGCACCACCGACGTGATGCCGGAGGCGAAGGGAGCTTCAGCTACTCTGCCAGCGGCTCCCTTAGGGTGAGCAGATCCCAAGCCGAAATGTTTGACCCTCAGCCTTGCGCTCTAACTCCAAACCCCTCGTTTGTTCGCCGCCTCGACGAACGAGCCATCTACGATTCCCTGAAACTGGGAGTCCAGGATATTGACGCCGGCGGTGGCTGTCCTTCGCCCGGACATTTCAACAACCGCTCGGTTTCTCCGGCCGTGTCCGCCTTCTCAGCGCCGGCGGTGTCGTCGTCGTCGTCCAAAAGGCACCACCATCACTATCACCCTCATCACGCGGACAGTAGCAAAAGCAGAGATGGCCGTCACTCCTGGAAAGTTGTCACACCTCAGCAACACCTGGAATGTTTGGACATCACTCCAAATGACGTGATGGCCCCAGGAGGGGGATGTTTGAACCCAGCACACTATGGTCACCCAGGGGGGCCGTCTTCCTCGCTGGCGTCCCCTCTTATCTCCCCCTTCTCTGGCTCGCCGCTCTCATCTGGCTATCGTACGCCAGTCTTCTTCTCACCTGCCAAAGCTCGCCCTAGTCAATCTCAAAGTCTACGTTGCTCGCCTCCTCACGTGATACAACCCAGGCACTATTCGCAAAGCCAGAGCCTGAGGATGTCGCCGCCCCACGAACTTCGCCGTTCGCCCTACCGAGCTCCGTTGGTCCAACTGTCTGCTCATGACCTTGAGCAGGACCTGAGGGAGCAAGGTGGGTGGGGCTGTGGCGAGCGAGAGCGGGAGTGGGAAAGGGAGCGGGAGAGGGAGATGGAGAGAGGCTGGGCTCAGCGAGAGTGGGAAAGGGAGAGGGAAAGAGGGAGACTGGAGAGAGAGCGAGCAAGAGAAAGGGAGAGGAAGGAAACCACTTTTGGGACCTTTGGCTATGCTCGCCCGCTTCCTCTGCGCTCAGACAGAGACTCTGTCTTTTTGGAACCTGAACACGTCTTGGACACGACCCCTCTTCTACTTCCCCAGCCTTCGCCTTCACCCTCACCGAGCGGCGCTCCAAGGATGGGCACCGGTGCAGTGGGTCGAAATAGAGCCGGTTCCAAAGTCGGCTCGGATATGGCTTCGAAAAGCGACAGTGTGAGCTCAGGCTTTGTTGAAAGCAAGCCTACTTGTGGCCCAAGGTTAGTCTCTGGAGGTGGGAGCGTGGCTGAGGCGGACATCATGACTGGGATACATGGCAAAAATAGAGCCGGAAGCTGGAGCAAATGTCAGAATGGAGCCAAAGCTAGTCTGAAGAATGGCTCTGAGAAAAGAATGGGCTCGCAGGTGAAAACCAGAGCAGGAGGGAGGGATTTGGAAGGAAAAGTGCAATCTGGAGCACAAGTGGAGCCCAATGTGCCAAGAGAGGGACAAAGGAGCGCGACGAAACTCGGACGGGGCGTCACTCAACCCGCGCCCATTGCTGAGACCCCACCATCCACGTCACAGCGTGGCGATAACGCAGATGCTGGAACCGGATACGATTTTCCAATGAAGGCGGCTCTTGACACGGGACCTGAGAAAGAAAGTCCGAGGCCTGTGGAGAAAGCGCCGCAAGACCAAACCGGCAATGTTGAGCACTTGAGCTCAGACCCAGCCGCACTATTAGAAACTAACTTGGAAAAGGACGTCACGACCGTGTCTTCACGGGAGCAGCGGGCGCCGCTCCAGGTGGGACCCACTAAGGATATAGAGAAGAAACGTAAGAATGACACCGGCAATCAAGAAAATGGCCACAGCAACATCCATCATACCCAGGTCGACCAAGAGCTTGTGGATAAAAGCCAAAATGCCGCTCCAGAGCAAACACTTGACGATGCGGGCACAAATATAGCCAGCCGTGTTGGAAAAGGATCCAAGAGCCACAAGTCCAAATCGTCAAAGTCCGGTTCCAGGTCCCGACCCGGTACGGCCACAGGGTTGAGACCCGGGGCGCTCAGCCCACGACTCAGGAAAGATCTGGCCGATCTGGAATCGACGGGCCCCGCCGAAGGCATCGAGTCCACCTGGCCTCGTCGAATCATGGTGAGAAAGAGAACCGTTCGGCAAGGTGGAGCCGTCCATAATCTTCCCATCCTTCCGCCGCTTCCGTCAGTCATCTCGGCCTTAGAAAAGCGCCGGCCGCACTCCCATCTCCATTTCCGTCCGGGCCACCACTCGGAGAACCCGCTTTTGACAGATGTGAGCGTTTTTCCGGGCCGCTGCTCACTAAAAGAGCCCCCCCATCAAGAACAAGTTCAAGGAGCCAACCTAGTGGGCAGAGCATCCCTGAAAGAGCAGAACCTGGAGCACTGGAGGGTCTACAGAGACCTAGAAGATCCCAGAAGGTGTATAACCCGGGAGAAACAAGGCCATCTGACAGAGAATAGATATGTGAACGAGAGAAAAGATCCCATCGGGGAAAGTGACCAAAGCGCTCGTAAAATGAAAGAAACACAAGTCAAGGCAAAGACCGCGGTTGCAAAACAAATGGCGGAAGAAGTGGAACGAGAGCAGATCCAAATCATCAAATCCCAAGAAAAAGTTCAAGAGAGTGCAAAGAAAGATGAAAGGCATGATGAAATCATCAGTGACAAGATGGAAGAGAAAAGTGTTGAGGGTAGGCAGTTGCAAACGTTCGAGGTGGTGGAGGTGGTGGAGGTGGCACCGGCGGCGGCACCGGCGGCGCCGGCACCACATGTCACCAACAAAGAAGGAGGATCCTTTGGGGAGGAGCACCAGACCACAGAGAGTTGGGATTCAGTGCTCCAGATGGTCAACACTATATGGGATGATGGCGCAGGAGGCGATAGCGATTCTTTCTCGGGTTCCCTTCAACGCTGGCCTCTCCTTCGGCCCCCGCTCGGCTTCGGAGGCTCCCATCCTCCGTCCTCGGCAGCCTCGGAGCTCAGCTTGTCGGAATTAGAGAAGCGAGCCCGAGAGCTGGATTCGGACTTGGAGCACCTGGATCTGTCTCGGAGCCATTCGGACGGCCAGGATTTATACCGAGCGTCGTCGCCGGATTCTCAAAAGGAGATGTACCAAACCCATCCAAGGCCCCAGAGAGAGAAAGGATCCGTCTTGACGGGTAGGCACAATCTGATTTTTGAAGAGTAACGCAAACTATTTGCAATTCTGAGATTGAGTCGGGGAATGGATCTGAAACCCCAGCACAAAGGAATAAAAACGAAATCATGTAGCACTGGAAGTCATTGGAAGTAGGTGGCAGGAACAGGCTTAGTATTTCCCCAAAGACTGTCTTTTTATACTAGAGAGTGCCAGGAAGAAGTGATAACCCTTATCATTACCTACTATATGGTCTCTCGGTGTCCATGATAATTGAATTGACTGTAAACGGGGATGAGATGAAATGTGTCAATGGTTCCGAGTAATCTCCCGCCCGACTATCTTTGGAGCGTTCGTAATGTCAATGCCGTGGCGCACAATATACGTATCTTTCATCATCAGTATGCCACACGAGTGTTAGAAATGTCCATGACAACTGCTCGTGACACCGGTGGAATAAACAACAAGCAAACCAACTGTGTCTGTTTTCTAGGATTGGGAAGCAAGTGTCAGGTCCGTCTGGAATTCACTTCCATGCTAATCCCGGCTACTGACGCAGAGCAGGACACTGCGGGCTGGTCATTCCAATCTCCTGCTGGGACGTCCACTGTGGCCACAAGGTTGGTCTCCGTGTCAAACGTGCGCTTCTGTTGATTCAACCCTTGAATAGTTCGCAACGGACTAAGCTGCTGACTTTCTTGTCGCTTTTCTTTCGACATCTGACCTACAAAGAATAACAAGCTTTTGACAATCGTCGGATAGTCATTGACATTTTGCCCTAATTGCACTTTTGATGAATGTCTTCTTTTTATTCTTTGTAACATTGCAAGGTCTTCAGTGGTTACACCCACGCACAGTATGTTCACGCTAAAGATCCGATTGATGTTTATGACAATGTCCAAGTTGCAAGCCGTACATGAAGCTTTTTCCTTTCATTTCCTCATTTTGTAATGGGAGCCGCAGTGTTTTACGTTCCAAATGATGCCTCCGTTCAACTTGGAAGGAAGGCACTGTGCAGCAAACCGCATCTTGGTTCTGGCACAAAGGCCGTCGTGCCAACCAGGCGGCGCAGAATAGCACGGCACGGCACAGAATAGCACGGCACGGCACAGAATAGCACGGCACGGCACAGAATAGCACGGCACGGCACAGAATAGCACGGCACGGCACAGAATAGCACGGCACGGCACAGAATAGCACGACACGGCACGGCACGGCGCGGCACGGCACACCACAGCACAGCACGGCACGGCACGGCACACCACGGCACAGCACGGCGCGGCACGGCACGGCACAGCACAGCACATTGAATGGCTTAGCAACGGTGCAATCTTTCTTGCAGCCCCAATAAAGAGGACAGCTCTCCAGACTCCAACCTAACGCTGGAATCGGACTCCAGCGGCGTCTTTCTGTCATTATCCAATCAGAGTCAGGAAGGGGCTGGCTCTGACAGCGACCAGCCAATTAGTGGCTCTGACCTCGGCAGCAGCAATACATCCCTGGAGAAGGACGGCGACGATGGCGCTTTAAAGGAATGGGGCAGGGAGGAGAGCGCCGAACTCCAATGGTGCTATCCCTCGCTGCTCAGCACCACCACCTCTCGCGAAGACGTCCGAGAAAACGTCTGCGGAGACCATGAAGTGAGAGGGAAAGATGGCCACGAAACAGGAAGAGCATTTCCCACTTATGAGTCCACACCGGACCCCATTGAGTGTGAAGCCACGCGGCCGAGAAGACAAGTTACCCTCGTGGCAGAGGAGCCCCTTCTTCCGCCGTCCCCCTTGAAACATCCCATTGATCCTTATCGCAAGGCAATTCGAAGCTCAGGGCTGGACAGTGGTGACATTGACCCCTTTGCCCAAGCAGATAGCTTTGTTTATCTTGCCGTGTCAGAAAAAGATGGCCCCCGCCGAGACCTCTCCAACCTGGTCACCGATTACCCGGCCGGAGACTTTGAGACAGAGAGCGTGCGCGTGCAACACTTTGAGCGCAGCAGGAAACGGCACTTGGAGCAGTCCACCGCGGAGCCGCCGGCTCACCTGCCCCCCCCCCGAAAAGCAGAAGAAGGAGATTTCTTATGTACTGACAGCTTTGTATACCTGGCTGCTCCAGCCTGCCTCCTCTTAGGCCCCGAAGGATCAACGTCATACAGTGGCGGCAGGTAGTATGGCATGTTTTCATTTGGGTGGCAAATGCTCAAGAGCTCCGCATTGATTTGATTGGGTACTTTTGGTTTGCCCATGCAAGCCTTCCATTTGGAGTGTATTGGCTAGCCACGTTCGAAAGCTGCGCTAGCTGCAAAGTCTGCGAATTGTGTCGGACGATTGCAAATTTGCAAACGCCTCTCTTCTTTTTCCAGGGAGTCCGATTCCGAAAGTTCTGGCTCCGAGCCCGTCGACGAGTCCGTATTGGGTTGCGGCTCGGTGGCCGGCGACAGCGACTGGGACTCGGACTTGTCCGACTCGTGTCCCAGTCGGCCCTCCAGAGCTGCCGGCGGCGCTAAATCCGCCGGGGCGGCCCGACACAAAAGACTGCCGCCGGCGGCGGAACCCCGTTGGGACTCGTTTGGAGAAACGACAGAACCTGAGACGCCAGAAGAGCCCTCGGTCGAACAAGAGCAAAAGGGCAAAGCAAAGAGGCTTCCCGTGGGCTCGGCAGACGACGGCGCCTCGGCAGACGACGGCGCCTCGGCCGAGCGCTCGTGCGCCACCAAAAAGGTGACCTGGCAGTTCAAGCCGGCCCAGAGGTCAGTGTGCACTGGAAGTCGGAAAGAGAAGGAAAAGGACATGGCATCGTTTTCATCATCATCAGAGGGCAGGGGAAGTGAACTTGGCGGGCACCGGCCTGCCGCTTCTTCGTCATCATCTTTAACCTCGTCCCCGTCCTCCTCCTCCTCCTCTTCTGGGTGAACAATGAAGAAGAACTTTCTCAATCGATGGCTTGAACAATCAAAGCCTGTTTTTGCTCTGGCTTTTAATCTTGCAGCTAGCTTTTGCCATTGCCTTCTTACGTACGTCCTTGCTGCAGAAAGATGCTAACCACGTGCATACAGTCGGCTCATCAATTTGAATCAAAAGACGCAGCCGGCCAGCCAGCCGGCCAGCCAGCCAGCCAGCCAGGGAAAGTTCAGACTGTCAGAAAAGCATCATTTAAAAGCTACACGGTTGCTTGGCTAATTGCACACAATCTGATCTTGTTGAATGTACAATGCAGACACAATGAGGAGAACAGCAAAGTGTAGTATCGTGTTGATGGTGGTTGTTCACTTGGAAAAGGTACATACGTATGTGAGAGCTGGAAGCCAAAAATCTAGAAATATTTTCATTTTTCGCTAACTCATGGATGTATTTAACCAACAAACCTTTAAGAATTGTCAAGCAAACGTGTACAGTTGATTTGATAAATATTGCAGCGTAGTATTTAACAGCGTGTGTGTGTGACCAATCTATTTTCAAGCCTATTTACAAAGTATGCGATGTACATGCACGGATGGAAGCATCCCATCTTATTGGAGGCATTTATTGACATTTATTTTCGACTTGAAAATGTGAATGTATTGATCATTGAGCAATATGCTTACAAACCCATGCTATGTGAAAAATGAGTGATTGGTGTACTTGACTGTAGTTTATGATACGTTTCATTTTCTGCCGACGACTTTTTAGATAGCATTCCTTTCAGTCGAGCTATTATTCAAAGAGGGGTGGCTGTCCAACTCATCCCAAGTCAGATGGCACAGTTGAGTCTTTCTCTAAGATATAAATAAGGATCATTCTCTGTTTTTCTTTTTTTGCCACTTTTGTTGGTGCAAATAATTACAAGTACATTGGAACATTGATGTGTTATTATCTTGCAGGAAATCCTTTGATTGTTTTTCCAATTTCAACAATATTATGAATCCGCTTTATTTTGTGCCATTTAAAGAACACAGTGAATGTATCTGCTGTTTGATCAAATAGTTTCTAGTTTTGAAATCATTTTGATTTTGAAGAAATTTCCACATCCATTTTCAAATGTCGACCACCTGAGTTGACAATTAACACTCAAATGGAAACGGAAAGCCCTAACCTCCATAGCCGTTTGCCAAAACGGACGAATTGCGAGGTTAGGCGGCGGCGCCGCTGCCATTTGTCCCAGAAACAGACAACCATTACACGAAGGGACGAAAAAAACACTTCTGTTTGTCCTCAGTCTGCCCTTGTTTTTTTTTTTGTTAACTTGTCCCTTGTTAACCAATATATGGGATCACTTTAAATGGCACAACAAAATATCAATTCAAAAAAGATCAACGGAAAAAAAAAAAAAAAAAAATGCTTCATGAACTGTTTGTAGTTAAGATTGGCATTGAGGAACATCAAGTCAGCTTTGAGGAGCTGATCCGCTTTGTGTCCTGTTTTGGAGAAGATTCTCTGCCGTTGCTAACAATGTGCATTAGGCAACAAAAGTTCCATTAGCGACACTGGCAGCTTCTCTTCTCTTCTCTTCTCTTCTCTTCTCTTCTCTTCTCTTCTCTTCTCTTCTCTTCTCTTCTCTTCTCTTCTCTTCTCTTCTCTTCTCTTCTCTTCTCTTCTCTTCTCTTCTCTTCTCTTCTCTTCTCTTCTAACCCTAACCGCCTCCCCTTGCAGGCAGGCAGGCAGGCGCTAGCTACATTTTGCCTTTGTATTGTCAATAAAGTTGGAAAAAAGCAATCCATGCAGATGCTATGTACTGATTTTCTTGACCATTCGTGACCTTGTTGCATTTGTGCTTGCTCTCTTATTGCTGTATAGGCATACATTTGCCCGAGATGGGGGCATCCATATTCCACCCCGGCCACCTCTCGTCATGAACGATGAGGTCAGGAAGGTCCATTTTTCTCTCTGTCTCTCTCTCTCTCTCTCTCTCTATGATAGCCCGTGGCACCATCTGTTTGAGATGCAATGTACATATGTCTGAATGGGGTGCAGTGTCAGTAATGTAGGTCTGGCCATCTATTTCAAGCGGGTTAATTAGAGCATTTGCCGGAGTGTGAGACTACCTTGATGAATAGTTAATTCATGTGCCAGTTCTTCAGGCACCGAGGGGATTACTGGACCAGATCACAGCTTTTTGCTATAGGACAAATAGGATCATAGAAATGACATCTTCAAGATAAGAGAAGAGCTGAGCGAGCTGGGGTCAAAGGTTGAATTAGTAGTTTATTCCTCCTTTCCAAAGGGATGAGTTCTCAATGGGGGGTAGGCTGGCAGCATTTGATATCCTTGAAGGCTGAGGTTGTCACAACTTGAAGCAATCTGCTCCAAAGTGTCTCTTTGCCAGAGCAAGTAAGAAGGAAACCGGTGTTTGAGTCGTCGGCTTCGATCTGGTGTGTTGCTTTGCTTTGCTTTGCTTTGCTTTGCTTTGCTTTGCTTTGCTCTGCTCTGCTCTGCTCTGCTCTGCTCTGCTCTGCTCTGCTCCGCTCTGCTCTGTCTGCAGTGACCACGAAAGAAACGCAGCGAGTGACTCGTTCTTTGCAATTCAGCCTTGGAACGAGTGCCGTTGCCATTTATGTAACGAGTGAAGCCCATCGCTATTACACCTCCCTTCTTTGCTCCCAACAATTTCCTTCATATTGCCGTGTAGTTGTGGGCGTGCGTGCGTGCGTGCGTGCGCGCGCGCGCATGTGTATGAGTGTGTGTGTGGGTGGCTTGGTGGGTGCTTGCAAGCTTTTTTTTTTTTCTTTATTGTCCATGTGAATGTTTTCTACGTGGGTGCTAGTGGTTTGAATATCTGCAGAATCTAACACAAAGACTCACACGTACACGCGTGATTCAAGGTGGCCTCAATCTTTTGATAAATACTGCTGCGGGGCTATTTTTCTTGTTTGTTTTAATCGTCATCAGCAGTTATGATGAATATTTACGTCCCAGTACTTATGGCACATACCGACAGCTTCTTTGAATTCGCCAACAAGCAAAGACTGCACATACATATTGCTTGCAATGAAAACAAATCTTACTATTTCATTTACAGTCCAATCTCAAAAGAGAGAATGCGCATATGACGTATGAGATTGACGTGAGTGAAGTGAGACAGTGGAAGAGGGTGATGATATAACAGCCTCCCAAATATCATGGTGAAAGAGCTATTTTAAACCTGGGCTGCAGCTCACACAAAGGACCAATGTGGGCTATCACAGCAAGCGCTGCTGATTGGTGTGTAACGTGTGTGTGTGTGTGTGTGTGTGTGTGTGTGTGTGTGTGTGTCGCCTAAGACACACACGCACACACACGCATGCACACCCCCTGTGGAAAACTGGCAGCCAGTAGGAAGACAGGTTACATAATGATGAGTGGTACACCTGCAAATACCTCCTATGTATCCTGCTCGAATAGGCCACCAAAACATTTGTTGTTTTAGCAAGCTTCTGATGATCATATATATATATATATATATATATATATATATATATATATATATATGGCACTGGGTACCTGACCTTCTTGTCTGCTCCTAGAATACTATGCATTCATCTATTTCTTGTTTTCACGAGGTCTACAAACACACTGCTCTCCTTGTTTTGTCACATACTTTTAATGAGAAACGAGAAAACCATTTCTAAGCACTCACATCCAGCAGAGCTTCATCCGTGGAGGACCCGTAAAAGTTAAGCATTGTATCGAATGAATGACATCACACATGGCTCTGATGTTAGCACCCCTAAATGTTGGATGTGGAGCCAAGTAATAAGCAGGTCTGATGAATAAGCAGAAAATACGCTGCCAGCAACAATAAGGTGGCGACAGCATTCAAAAAGGAATTCCGAAACATGCAAGTTTTGGAATCTACACATCTGCTGGGGCTGCAATTCAAGAGCTCACCTTGAAATCAAGGACATTGAGTCCATCTATCCCCATCTAAACAAACAAATGGACCCTATGCAGCACGAAGCGTTAAGGGGCAGCACTAGATAGGCCGGCCCGCCCGCCTGGCTTCTGGGAATGTCTTTTTTTTCTTATAGAGGTGTGTGTGTGTGTGTGTGTGTGTGTGTGTGTGTGTGTGTGTGTGTGTGTGTGTGTGTGTGTGTGTGTGTGTGTGTGTGTGTGTGTGTGGTACCCTCTAGTGCAGGGGTGTCAAACTCATTTTTTTCGGGGGCCGCATTGTAATCACAGCTTCTTTATGACATTCTCCATTATGACTGTCAACCCAAATAAATGTATGAGCACCTCAGATCATATACAGTAAAAGCTACAAAACAAATTGACAAATAACTCGTTTTCAAATCAGACGAGTAAAAATTGGTCAAATATTAAAAAAAAAAAAAAAAAAAAGATATTAAAAGTGAAGGCAATTTGCAATTCCAGTCATGACACACGAATTTGATGCACAATTTGTCTTGGCGGGCCACATAAAATGATGTGGCGGGCCGTATCTGGCCCCCGGCCGGGCCTTGAGTTTGACACCTGTGCTCTCGTGTGAATGTTGGCTTTGAAAATTCCCTCTTCCAACTAGCGTGACCTGAGGGACCTTTGGAGCTGCTTGTGAACAGCTCACTCATTATAGTATATCTTATAAACATTGTACATTTGACGTCAAGCGAGTTTGTTTATTACCAGAGGTCCACAGGGAGTTGAACAATTATGATTGATTCCCACGCACATAACCATGATTTGTCATACTACGTGGATACAAATTTTGGAAAAAAAAAAATCACTGCAAATGTGAAATGAAATATTTCTTTGGAATAACTTCAATGAATTGATGATTTATCGAGGCAAAATCATGCGAATCCGCTCACTGTTCAAATACCTCTGGACTCATGTACGGGAACACATTTGTGTTCAACAGCAAGGGCTCTCACGTAAGATACTGAGACATCACAGTTCAGTGACATGTCGCATTTTCTGCACCCGTAGTTGTCCACCTTCAGCCAAGGTAGGAGCTCCAGCATTTTCATTTCATTTCATTTCAGTCAGTCAACGTGGCGTATAGATACGTATGTACGTGCAGACGTAGTATGTCCGTCCGATCTTCGACCTTTGTCAGGGCATAAAAAAAAGGTCAAAGCGTTGTGATCTCACCCACCTCCCTCCTCTTCTCTTTCATACTTTTGCTTTGGTTTGTGTCAGTCAGCGTGCGCTCAGTCTCTTTGTACAGCGACCTGGGCGGGGCCATGTTGGTGAGCTCGTGCTGATCGGCAAACATGATCCTCTGGTTCTCGCTTCGGACCTTGAATCTTTTGACCAAGCGCTTGCCGACGAGATAGAACATCTCGCAAATGCACATGAAGATGCACAGAGCACTGGAGGTGACCATGAAGAGCATGAAGATCTTTTTCTCCGTCGGCCGGCTGATGAAGCAGTCCACCGTGTTTGGGCACGGCTCCAGTGAACACTTGGATAATCTGAGCCGGAGAGACGTGATTACAGCCAAAGCCATCAAACGCAAATCTCGTCCGACCGACGTGAAAAGGAACGAGCGTTTACCTGGGCAGATCGTATCCGTGGTAAATGCGATAGAGAATGTACAGGAAGGCCATGTCGAATCCGGCTTTGAAGACCAAGCTTAGGAGATAAGTCCACCACAGGCCTCCTCTCTTCTTGCCGGGGTTTGCGTACAGGTGAGAGCCTTGGTGCGACTCCACGTACTTCTTGTCCTTTTCTTCTCGGAATTTGACGTGAGCCATCACCAGCAGGGACGGGCAGGTGATAAATATCAGCTGCAGTGCCCACAGACGGATGTGGGAGATGGGGAAGATGTGGTCGTAGCAGATGTTGGTGCATCCCGGCTGAAAACAAAGTCAAACGCGTCAAAGAGTTTTCTCCGCTCCGACAAGAGAGACGCACGCTTGCAAACGGCTGGCTGACTCATTGGACAAAGCGTTCCGAAAGTCCCGTCAGCGATGCCGATCGCTGGCGATACGGACGGATTGGCCCCGCGGGGAAGGCCTTGAAGCCACAGCATTCGATTCCGTTTTTGGGGACAAAGGTAGAAGTGAGCGAATGTCGTCAAACGCTGGCCCCATCTTACCTGCCGCGTATTGCACACAAAGTCTTTGCTGTCGTCGCCCCAAACTCTCTGCGCTGCCACCACAAACACCAGCACGCGGAAGACAAACACCATGGACAGCCAAATCCTCCCAAAGGCGGTGGAGTACTTATTGACTCCGCTCAAGAGGCTTTCGAGTCCCGACCAGTTCATCCTTGCGGCCTGAACTTGTCGAGGTTAGGCAAAACGACAGCAACAAATGCACCGCCTGTAAGAGAAAGGGAAACAAAGTGAGACGCCCCATCACCGTTCAACTCCTGGCAACAGCACGGCAATACAAGAAACAGAATCGGCGTCAATAAGGATCGGCCGCGCCTCGCTCTGACGTCAGAGCGTGACGCAAAAGCCTGCCGGGCGGGCGGGCAGGTAGGCGGGCAGGCAGGCAGGCCGGCAGGCAGGCAGCCAGGCAGGCAGGCACAAACTTGCATCAAGTTCTTCACGGCAAGTCAAACATCCAAGAGAAAAAAAACGTGCGTGACACACGCATCCATCGGGTGGGTGCCTCACAACTCATTTCACGCTCATCTGACAAACCAAAAAATAGCCTTCAATTATCATTGAAGTTTGTCACAGAGGGCACAAAGTGTGGATATACAAAGTCGACACACCCCTGGTCAAACACCAAGACGTTTTTGTGCTACAAACAATGAGAGCAAGACACTTTTCTCCAAACAGGTGATTGATTGATTGATTGATTGATTGATTGATTGATTGATTGATTGATTGATTGATTGATTGATTGATTGATTGATTGATTGATTGATTGATTGATTGATGTCATGATTGTGAGCCGTAGGCTACGACTCAATTGAAAAGCCATCTCTTTTAAAAGATGCCGGCTTACTACTCAGACTTTGTGACAACAGTCCTGGAACATTGCTGACAAGAGAGCAGGTTCCAGTATGAAAAAGGGGAGGGAAATCCTTCTTGAATAGCCTCGACGGTGCAACAGGCCTCTTATCCGTGAATTCTTCCCGCATTAGTCACGGCTCACCCACTCAATGGTTTGCTTTGAAAGAAGAAAAACAAGATTTGTTTGGTTTTTTTTATTCCCCTCCCCCCCCTCCCAAACAGCCAAGGCTCAGCATTGAGACCCATTCTGTTTCAAGCCGACAACTCGGGCTCTCCTTGGCTTTGACCTTCAGTGATGCTCGATTGACAAGATGTCAAGTCATCTAACAACCTACAGTATGAATTCGACCCCCATCACCAAATCTGAGCGACAAAACATGTCATCGTCATTTGATTGTTGATGAATGACAATGATGTGAATCACTTTCTAACTCAGAAGTCAGTCACAGCCAGAGAAGAGTGGAAGGCAACGCCAATAGTAACGTACACTCTCCCAATCAAACAAACAACGTTAGATGTAAAAAAACAAGCCCTAGGACAAACTTTCAAAGCATTCACTCGTGTTTCTGTTCAGACAAGGATGTTGAGCTTGCCACAGACAGACACAGTGAAACCAGTAAAGCAGATTTGAACTTACCTAGTGCTGAAAGCTTCCTTCAACTCCAAAGAGTAATTTCCCCAAATAAACAAGAAAGTATCTGTCAATTTACAACAGCATCTTAGCCTCGGCTGTGAAACAGCTGTGAACAACTCTTGAGTTCTTTTCCGCCTTTCAGGGATTGTCTCTTCCTGCTCGCCTTTTCCACAAATCTTGCCAAACCAGATTCAGAGGCTTCTACGTCATCTCACACAAACGCACACACACACACACACACACACACACACACACACGCACACGCACGCCCGCACGCACGCACGCACGCACCGAGATATACACGTGCCCTGTCTTGTCAGACAGGCTTCAACATCTCAAGGAATGGGAAAGAAGCAATCAGTCTGTATGGTTTAGGGGAAAATGAAACTAAATGTAAACCCTCTTTTTTTTCTTGATTTAACCACAAATGACTTTGTGGAGATGAAGCGTGTGCCACAGAGCCACACCCGTCCGTCCACACAGTATTCAAATGTTTCAAGGGCTCTTTGAAATCCCAGCTGTGTAGGAACACAAGTATAGGAATACTAAAAGAATTTCGGTTTCTTTGTGTGTCTTTGGCATGTGGAGAAACTGACAATAAAGCTGACTTTGACTTCTCATTTTTGGAAATGATATCATTCCAATAGCCACCTACTTACAGTACCTCTCAATGCAGTCGCGTTTGTTTAGCTAAACACTGTATTATGAAGTCAGAAAGAGCCTGTATATAGTGCTCTTTGACTTGCTTGTGTTTATCAAGCCATCGATGTACATTTGGACCTCTCTCTCTCCCTCCCTCCCTCCCTCCCTCCCTCCCTCCCTCATTGGAGATTGGCCCAATGCTACCATTTTTACATTCGTTTTGCTTTGTGCTATGCAATACTGATTTGGACTTGAAGTGTCAAAATGAGATAGATGGCTTGGCAACAAATACCAAACAGGGTGATTATTGCCCAGTCTCTTTAGGTGCTGTTCACACTCCCGTCCGCAAGGTAGCGCTGTTGTACCGCTTTGCGATCCGTCATCTTAATGAAAAAAGAAGAAGAAGAAGAAGAAGAAGAAGGTGGGCGTAGCAAGCTGTTCACGGATTGATTTGGCCATATCGCGTGTATTCGTTTGGAACGTTGTCTGGTTTTTGTGATCCGCCTTTTTGGAAACCCTTTGGTCCGAATTAACTGTAAGTGATGTTTGATCAAGCTTTCTCTTTCTTTTTGTTTTTACATGCCATGTTTTTGCGTCGAGTGTCGTAGTGTAGTATCACGTCAGCTGCTTCGTTAACGTTACATTGCAACTCGGTTAAGTCGAGTACAATTCCAAGTCCTATTTTGGAAGTCATTTATCGGACCTATTTGTCCCTTTATGTGCTCTCGATGTCTATAAGAAAACCCTGAAACCGTGAGTGGGTTTCAATGTCACTTGTGTCAGCGCCATCGATTTTTGTCAACGTGCTCTAAATGCGCATTTCAAATATTTGCAAGAGCACACGTGGCTATTTGTGAAGGTGACTTTGTCGAGTAAACGCTCACTTGATCGTTGTCGCTGCAAGCTCCCCTCAGCTAATGTTGTTTCTTTCTATTGCTCCGCCCGCAGCTTAGCATCAAGCTAGCAGGCCGTTGCCAGCCGTGAGCAGAAGCAAAACATCAGCATCTTCATCAATGGTGTGTCCACATCCAACAGCCGTCACATTGTCCTGTGTGTGCTCAATGAACGGTCTCCTCAGCGCACATCACAGTGAGTCTTTGCTCCTTTCACATTGACTTGTTGAAGTGTCAGAAATGTACTACTACCCGCTAAGAACTTGATGGCACCGCAACTATTGGTGATTTGTGCACTTGTCCCACCAAGAATACAATCAAAGGTATTTCTAAACCCAAATTGAAAGAGCAACCTTCGAGTCGTTTTACTCGCAGAGGCACCCTCGGTCATTGAGGCAGTAAGGATAGCCATTGAGGTTCCCATATAGCTGCGCTATTGCCTTTCTCTTTGTTGTCTTTTCCCAGGCTGCTCATGCTCATGTATGGCAGTTGCAAGGCGTGAAAGGGAGTTCTGCCAAGCCCAACACCTGCTGCTCATTGTGGACAAGTGAACCACCGGAAAGACGGAAGCAACCGTTGCCATTCACACACGCACGCACGCACGCACGCACGCACGCACATACTCACAGGTAGGGAGGTAGGTCTGAGTGATAAATAATAGTCATCGTAAAAATATATAACACACACTGTCTTTGCAGATCTTCCCTGTTGTTGTGTCAAAGCACATGAAATTCTGGTGGAACAGCAGAGGCTTTGCTGATTTGTCGGCTCCGCTTTCCCTCTCATCGGTTGCTTGAGTCGAGTTCCTTCTGTGGATGGATTGACCTTTGAAGGCTGGCTTGATCTTTTTTCATTTGCTCCCAACTTTCCCATCTCACTTATTCGAAGAGTTTCTCTCCCATTCAACCTGCATTCAACAAACCCATTCGCCATCAAGTGGAACACTTCTGTGGGTGTCAAAATGAATCGACTTGCCCCGGTGGAAATCTCTTATGACAATTTAAGGTTCCTCATCACGCACAACCCCACCAATGCACAGCTCGGGAGGTTCATAGAAGTAAGACCCAATTTGAATAACAGCTTTGAGAGGATGCTTTTGTGTCGTACTGAATTGTGTATTGATCCAAAGGATCTAAAGGCATATGGCGCTAACACCCTGGTAAGAGTGTGCGCCGCGACCTACGACAAGGCACCGGTGGAACAAGAAGGCATTCGGGTCCTGGTGAGTGAGGTGGTGAAATCACATGTTCGCTGATGTGCGTTCCTGGCGGGCGATGGCCCTGTTTTTTGCCTTAACAACTTGCCGCTGCGCACGTCCCCGCAGCTGTCCGTTTTCATGCTTACCCAGAGTTGTGTCATGGGCTTAAAGGGATCATCTGGCTGGCTGGCTGGCTGGCTGGCTGAGATGGCTAACCCATTTTTTATTTATATATTTATTTATTTATTTTTTTCTTTGCACACATTGCCTTTGTTTCAGGATATGCCATTTGAAGACGGCTCTTCCCCACCCGATCAAGTGGTTGACGATTGGCTGAGTCTTTTGCAGAGCAAGTTTCGAGATGAGCCCGGCTGCTGCGTGGCTGTACATTGCGTGGCTGGACTGGGAAGGTACGTTTGCCCTCATGCCAGGCCACAAATCCCACTGCCGCCGCCGCCGCCAATGTAGCGTGAACACTGACCCATTTATTGGTCCATTGTGACGCGTTTCATTGGTCAGATGTGATCAATCTATTGGCGGCGTGAAGCTCACTCGTAACAATCCACCAAGCCTAACTGCGTCACATTTAAAGCGGCAGGCTTTCAAAATAGTCAATCGAATCAGTCTCCTAAAATGAAGCTGCTGCTGCTGCGACAAAATTCCAAAACGGACAGCTGGACTTTCTTTTTTCTTTTCTTCCCCCAGAGCTCCCGTGCTGGTAGCCATTGCTCTGATTGAGTGCGGGATGGCATACGAAGATGCCGTTCACTTCATAAGACTGTGAGTACACGAGGACCCAATGGCACCTTTTTTGGTCATTTGGGCAATCTCTTCAATGGACGTGCGTCAATTTCTCTCTGCCTCGCTCGCTCGCTCGCCCGTCCGCTCGCTCGCTCGCTCGCTCACTCACTCACTCACTCACTCACTCACTCACTCACTCACTCACTCACTCACTCACTCACTCACTCACTCACTCACTCACTCACTCACTCACTCACTCGCATGGCAAGCATCATGATGAATGTTGTTCTTCAGGAAGCGTCGTGGAGCTTTCAACTCAAAGCAGCTGCTTTTCCTGGAAAACTACAAACCAAAGCTGCGCTTGCGCTCCAAAGATGCTAACGGGCAGAGTTGCACAATACAGTAGGAAGCAACAAGCAATCGTCAGCGTGGCTCAAGCATGTTTTTAGATGATGGTATTTCTTCAATAAGTTGAAGATGTCTGTGAAACATTTCATGAAGATTACCCTCGGAAGCAATTCCACTTTCTAGAAGACTTCTCATCTTTGTCGACCATTTCCAATGCAAAGCACAAGTAGGACGTCATCCCTGTGGACACGTTTCCAGCCTTTTCTGCAAGGCCTTCATGCGCTTCTTCCGAGATCCTCCGCAGCGCCGTCCACATAGGCTTTTTCAGGTCGTTCACATCTTCAAAACGATGCTCTTGATGACTCCCTGGAGCTAGGGAAAGAGAGAGACAGAGGGAGAGAAATAAAACACACAGAGAGGAGTCAATTCAATAGGGAGCAGCAGAGAAATGGTTTTCTCTTCCAGCCATGTTATGGTGAAAGTAGCAACAAACAGCTTGCTTTTCATGGCCCATTTCCGCTGTGGTGGCATTTGGCCTCCAGGTTCTACTCCGAGATCTCTCTCGCTCTCTCTCTCCCACTTTTTGGTCTGAGTGTCAATTACTCTGGATTTTAAAGATTTCAAAATAACTCGCAACTTAAATATAGTATAGCTATGAAATAAAATAAAGCTTGCCATCATCTTTGGTTAGTGTGCAGCAAAGATTTATGGCACAGTAAGTCAAGACCCCCCCCCCCTCGTATTTCCACTTCTCATTTAACATTTTTATGTTTATCATATTTTTTTGTCAAATAGGATGATTTGACCTCTACTGGTGTCCATAACGTAGTACAGATAATGTTTAGAAATGATTTTCCATTTTCAAATATATGTCAGTTTTAGGCAATTGTTGCTCTATAATACAAATTAATTGTACCAACTATTTGTCCCATGTTCCTATTTGTGTGTAGAAGAATAGAAGAGCATTCATGTTGCAACGATTTGCCAGTGGCTCCAGTTCCCTTCAAAATATTTACTGTGTGGCGTCTACATATTATATATACGTATATACATATATACATGTGCTGCATTTTCCCTCTTAATAAAAACGCTGAAGAAAAACGCCATCTTACCATTATTTACCAATCTTACCATTATTTACCATTGCTTGTTGATCCTGAATTATCATCAAAATGCAAAACGAAGCTATGAAAAAGTACTTTTGACTTGACAGAGTATGCAAACGGACGGACGGGTTCATAGACCATTAGAAGCCGCCCCCTGGGAACTCGGCGAGCAAAACAAATCGGTACACTAATTGTGTACAACGATTCCAGAGAAGCTCACGTTTTCAGGGCATGAAGCTCAAACAAACTTTGAAATGGGAAAAATAAGATTGGAGAATTCCGCGTCTCGCCAGCATTGATTGGTGTTGTTGGATTTTGTGTCCGCTAGAGGGTGCCAACATCTCATTTACAAGCACCGCGTCGTGAACCCTGTTTATCATACGAAATCTTTTATGCTCCAAGCTCTCTTTTATTGTGACTTGGGCAGACAATCAAATAGATCTGGGAAAATAAAAGACGCAATCAAATGAATAATACGGGCACTGTTTGAAGACTGCTAGAAGACTGGTAAACACAAAAATGTAACCTAATTCTAATCGGGATGGGACGATGACGTCCACGATGAATGAGACAGCAGTGAAATGGAAGAGCAAAGAATAAAATGCTGTTTTTCTCTTCAGCTTGTTTGTAAAGACCATTGTAAGCTTTCCTTGGGTGGAACGATCAAGAGGGAAGAAGGAAGGAAGGAAGGAAGGAAGGAAGGAAGGAAGGAAGGAAGGAAGGAAGGAAGGAAGGAAGGAAGGAAGGAAGGAAGCGAATGAGGGGAGGGGTTGACAGGAAAGGAGGGAGCAGGAGTTGGGCTTTCCATGCATCTGGATGTCTGCTGCGCTCGAGAAACAAGTCCGGGACTTCTTGTATGGTGAAAAGCGTGGACGAGGAGAGCAGAGCGGAGCAGAAGGCTCTTCTTCAAACAGGGCAAGGCAAGGGAAGGAAAGGCAACGCAAGGAAAGGAAAGGCAAGGAAAGGAAAGGCAAGGGAAAGGAAGGGAGCGCTGTGCTTGTGCTTGAGCTTGTGCTTGTGCTTGTGCTGCGCTGCGCTGTGCTGTGCTGCGCTGCGAGCAGCAGGAACACGAACAGGAATGTTGCCGGTGAGTTTTTCATTCATGGGACGAAGAACGACATGCAGTGGGGTGATTATTACTCTGGGCCAATACCAATTGGAATATCGGCGAATTTCCCTTGAAGCCCATGCAAGTTATATCAATGTATACAAATGGACTTTTATCTCCAATTGATATCCTTATTATAGGCTTGTGTTTTCCGTACCATCAGTCAGTTGTGATTGAAATGCTGGCTGGTTCGGTAGTTGAAGACATTCATGATAGTATTACAAATGAATAGACAAGAATAAAAAAAACAAGAATCCATTTGTTGTTTAGTCTGTTAGAATAACTCGTTCGTGAAATACATTACTATTAGTACTGATATCCAACAATTTTAAGAAACTATTGCGGTACATGCTTGGGGGGGTGCAGAAGCTTTCAAACATTTTCTTCTATTGCACATGCAGCTACGTTACTGACGGTCACCTGACTTTCGGCAAGTTAGTTCCCACTTAGTGACAGTGTGAATGGGAGTGTCTCGCTCTAACTGTGAGTGAGTGAGTGAGTGAGTGAGTGAGTGAGTGAGTGAGTGAGTGAGTGAGTGAGGCAGTGAGCGAGCGAGCGAGCGAGTGAGTGACCTAACTAGGGTGATGCCCATCCTTATCATGAAGTCAATGAATCAATTCAAGAATTTTGAGAAAATAACACATTCAGTTGATCAGGTTTATATGTTCTGCTTTTTCTTTTTTCTCTTCGCATGCTCGCGCGCGCACACAGAGCTCTTTGTAGCTCATGTCAAGGGAACAATGCACTGAAGATATAAGGACGTGTTTTACTGCTGGGAGAAATAGAGAGACAGAGAGAAGTTGTCCGCTCACTTTTGACCTTCTCTTTCTTGTCTTTTGCTCTTGCACTGGTGTTTTGATCCAAAGCTCCAAAGAGCTGACGATGGCTGTTTCAAAGTGGGATTTTTGTCTTGTTTTTGGAAGGCAGCTATTTTAAGCACTCAGTGTCAACAAAAATAGACTCTCTTGAAAAATGTCCACCCACCTTCGCAGTTGACAAGTCACGTTCTGCTGGCGCTCACATCCATTGGCCTCAACTGTGCACGGATAGTTGTTGTGACTCCAAATGATTTCTCTCTCTCTCTCTCTCAATTAGGTCGAAGCTCGTGTTGAAGTGGTCATGTGTGCTTCTTGGCTACTTGACAGCGAGCGCATCCTTGTGTCCATATGTGGCTGGGTGGGTGGGCAGAGTACTAAGTACTATATCACCTTCATTGTGTTCAACCCTGAGACTTTCTGATTGATTTGCTCTTTTCTTTGAGACAGCAGCATTCAAAAGTCAAAGTCAGCTTTATTGTCAATTTCTCCACATGCCAAAGACACACAAAGAAACCGAAATTTCGTTCCCATTCAGTCTCCCAAAGTACTTTTATACTACATGAAAGAAAAGGTACGTACGTCATAGTTGAGCATCTTGGGACTGGACAGTATGTACGGGTAATGAGCGTGTCATCAAAAACATAGTACCTACCCATATGCAGGAATGACAGTGACGGTGTGTGCAGAGCAGACCTACGTCATGATTCTTTTTGCCTTGTTAGTTAGTTTGTTGCTATCGTGGCCAGCACAGTAAGAGCTTAGCAAGGGGTCTCCAAGCAACAGCTGCAAAGGATTGTGGGACGTTAATATCAGCTAGATCCATGCAACAACAAATCTGGGATGGGAGATTTATTATTAGTGTGTGTCCATGTGCGTGTGTGCTGAGCTGAGCGAATGGACAGGACATACTAACAAAAATGAGATGGAATAAGGAGGATAACGTTGTTGGCCACTTTTAGTAATGACAGAAGCTCCCATTAAGGTGGAGTGTACGTAGCTTATCGTGATGGACTTGTGGTGCTAGTACTACATGGCTCTTTGGGTGTCTTCATTTCAGGAACTAGTCCAACATGACTTCATTTGGAAAATGTTGAAAATACCAACATGAAATCCCTTATGGGGATGTTGGCTGAATGATGTTCCCCCTTCAGGATTTGCGTGTGTGTGCATTTGTGCTGGTGTTTGTGTATCTAATCCAAGATTTAGGGAATGTATCCCTGCTCTGTCTGTCTGTTTGTCTGCATGCAACCAGATCACATGATCTGGATAGGTGTGTACGATACGAGGGATTAGCGTGTGATTAGTAATCGTGTGTTGTGGGATACGGAAGAGTGGATGTGAGTGATGAAGACCAAAAACAGTGGGGCTCTGATGGCTGGCTGGCTGGCTGGCTGGCTGGCTGGCCGGCCGGCTGGCTGGCTGGCTGGCTGTGTGTGTGTGTGTCATTACAGCCAACTGTTGAGTGACCGTCTGACATGACAGCAGCATCAGTCAGTCAGTCAGTCAGTCAGTCAGTCAGTCAGTCAGTCAGTCAGTCAGTCAGTCAGTCAGTCAGTCAGTCAGTCAGTCAGTCAGTCAGTCAGTCAGTCAGTCAGTCAGTCAGTCAGTCAGTCAGTCAGTCAGTCAGTCACCTTGCCTCTCATGACTGCTTCACAAGCCCAATCATGTTCGAATTAATATCAATGAGATCAATATGAATGTTCGTAAATGCAGGGCCTCAAAATGTGCTCATCCCAAAAGACACGTCATCCCTAAAGAAGACCAGCTTGAGAGAGAGGCAGATGACCATGGAAGAGCAATAACACGCTCGTTTGTATGCTCCAAGGTGATCCTGACAGTTTACCTGAACGACACACAACAGATGCTGACCGAGGTCCCGGTTACTCCTGCAACCAGAGTTGGAGATGTGGTGGAATACTGCAAAGAGGCAGGCGAAGGAGAGTGCCACTTAGCTGAAAAATGGAACGGACACGGTGAGTCATCCCATTTCGACGTATGTATGTATGTATGTATGTATCTTTTGCGAAGAACACAAGTGTGTCGCGATTCAGGAAAAATAGCCACCTTGGAAAATGGCAATAACAATACGCAGCCCTGGCGTTACAATGTGAGCTATTTATCTCTCTTTACAGTGGCCTCAACAAAATCATTCACAATCAATTGTTGTTCCATTCGTGCTCATTATGCATTGTGGGGCTGTGTTGTTGTTGTTGTTGTTGTTGTTTTTTCCCAACATTTCACCTGAATCTTTTTTCTGGTTGCACATCGGATGCATCTAGTGAGCGTAGCGTGGACGCTGGGATCGGCACGTGGACGCTGGGATCGGCATAAATAAAGCCAAGCCCATGAAAACATAACCTCATTTTATGCCTTGTCAAACTAAGCGGCTCAGTCTCACCCAGCGCAGTCCATCACGTGCAGACACTGGGAACCACTGTGGCCTACATTCATTCATCACACATTACGTACGTGTGACTGACTGAATGTCAGGCGACTGATATAAAAGCGACGTTTTTGTAAGGTTGACCGTATACTGTACATCGTCATGGACACAAGTCAAGTCAAGTCAAGTTGATTTGTATAGCCCTGAATCACAAACAGTCTCAAAGGGCTTCACATAGCCAAAAATGGACAATTATTCTCAATGAATGATGTGACGTGTCTTAAGGCTTCAAACTCATGGCTGACATGTTTGTTGTCGGCTGCACTCATAGAGTGCTTACAGCTCTTGCTTTTATTGACAATTCATTGATTGCAAGTGCTAAAGCAATCTCAACTATTGTGATAAGTCCACCTTGACGATGCCACACGTACGTACGTACGTACGTACGTACGTACGTACGTACGTACTATGTACGTGTGTCAAACAGCTGCTCCGATTCAACCTCGAGGCAGACTGCAATAGATGATGTCAACAGTTGACCAGAGCGCTTGAATGGCAATGACGTATAGTAGCCTAGCCGCTACTACCTAGCAAGCATGTCAAGCCAGCGAATGGAATCTGAGTGAGAAAATTCTTCCCCCTCCTTGTGTCTCCTGTCAGAACGAGTTCTCCCTCAGCAGTTGTTACTCTTGGACCTCCTTCAGCAGTGGGGAGCAAGGAGGCCAGAGGTCAGCTTCTACCTGCGACACTGTCCCTCCTTGCCACGAGGTACGGCACGCAAACATTGGCTATACGCAAATCAATCACGAACGACTGTCATGTTTTGCTTGTGTTTGAAGTGATAAGGCAACCTTGCTCTCTGTCTGGAGAAGAAAAGTGTTTAGGAGACTTAGAGGCGAGGTCAGCAGCGGCACGCTCACTAATTAGCCCGATCAGATTATTGGAATGATATAACATGCATGGTGCAACGCAGAATGGGAGAAGAAATATTGATGACTTGCTTCATATCATCCACAATGTATCATTGCTTGTTTGAAAGTGGCCAAGGATGTTGGAGCTGAACAAAGTTGAGCGCAGAAGATGAATGGACGGGTGACCAATTGGCAAAATGTCAACGTTTCTGCTTCCTTCGACAGGAAGTCAGCAGCCTTTGGAGACAACTTGGACCATGGAAGCTCCAGAGGGCAAGAACACCAGTGTAAGACGTGCGCCGCACCGACACGTACTTTTGCAGTGTTTACGAGTGGATACAGTAGAGGACGCGCACAAATCTCGCCACAGTGGCCTTTCAAGTTGGATCAATGTCAAAGGAGCAGCTATTTTGGTCCCTGCTACCAAATTTGGGGCCTTTACACATGTTGCTATTGACCACGTTTGTGTGAAACGTTCTTGTCTGTGAGTCAGTCATAGTGTGCAGGCGTGCGTGCGTGCGTGCGTGCGTGCGTGTGCAGGCGTGCGTGCGTGCGTGCGTGCGTGCGTGCGTGCGTGCGTGTTGGCCAGTCAGTGAAGGTGGGATTAGCTTGGTCGCATGACATAACCAGACTAAGAGGATTGTTGGCCAGCCAAACAGCTCCTCCTCATCCTCCTCCTCTTCCCCTCACCTTTCTCACTTCTCCACTGTTGTCTTTTGTGGCTTTCTCCATGGAGTGATTTTTACATCTGCTGCAAAGACCAAAAGAATTTAAGGTGCGGCTGCACTTTGGAAGGGCGGGGGGTAAGTCCCGTGCATATATATCTATATCTATATATAAATAGATATAGATATAGATATAGATATATACACACTATATATAGCACCGCAGCGCTAGCCATGCGTCAAAACAATACTGTCAGCAAAGTGGATCTATCAAGCAAGCACTGTAAGATTTTTGGAACTCTTGCAAACGGAGATAGCCTCGACATCTCTTGAATACAATTCAATTCAGGGAGGCTGAAGCGCTCGGAGGTTGGTTCCGGGCCGCTAATTGAATTGCCGCGATCTCGAGAAATGGAAAAACCAAGCGATCTCGGTGTCCCACCGGTATGGGGCTTCGCAGTCTGCGTGGCGGGCAACAATCAAATTCATGATCGAATCCTACCGTATGTATGACCAACTACAATACAAACAAAGTATTTAAAAGGCTAGTATCAACTGTAATACCCACTGAGTATTCAAATCTGGCGTTTTGGAACCTAGGGGCCTGGCACAGGTTCAAACAATTTCATTTGTTGTTTCAGATTTGGTTTCCAAGTCCTGCAGCCCCCACACACCCACACCCACACCCCCACACACCCACAAGCTGTACCTCGATGATTGGGCCGCATTCCACGTGCATTGTGAGTGCGCATAAGTCTATCTACAGTATGTGTGTGTGTGTGTGTGTGTGTGTGTGTGTGTGTGTGTGTGTGTGTGTGTGTGTGTGTGTGTGTGTGCGTGTGTGTGTGTGTGTGTGTGTGTGTGTGTGTGTGTGTGTGAGTCAGTGATTGGCAAAATATGACGCAGCAGGAGGCAGATGTTCTCCCAACATGTAGTTGTGAATCATATGAGCTTGTGCGTCACTGGGCAAGTCGAAAGAAATTCTTGGACAAGCGGCCAATATGACGACATTCTATTCTTATCTAACCTTCTCATCTTTGTCACGACACACATTAGAAGGCAATGGTGCTGTGAGAAAGTGCGAGAGATTGAGTATTTGTGAGGTCACTTAGAGGTTGTGTGTGTGTGTGTGGGGGGGGGGGCGTAGTTGGTCAGGTGGGGAGTTGAGACTTGTGATATGGTTGCAGCAAAAAGCCAGCTGCAGCAGCACCACGACTGAGTGAAGCAGAGGTGAATGAATGCACACATGGAGAGAGAGGCTTGCTTTCATTCTCCTCAAGAACATAATGAGTAGAAAGAAGGGATCCAATGCATACAGTGTATTGATGTTAACTGTAGTAATTATTGCTTGCTACGTGAGATGCTCACAATAGCAGTGACTTTATAAGGGAAGGGAGGAGGGAGGGAGGGAGGGAGGGAGGGAGGGAGTGTGGGACACGCAAAGAAGGGAGCGAGCGAGAGAGAGAGAGAGAGAGAGAGAGACAGAGTAGGTGTTGAACATGATTGCGCATCAGTGGCGGGATGGGAGAGAAAGTTGTGAGATAAGAATGGATTTGTTTTGACGCTGCCTGCCTGCCTGCCTGCCTGCCTGCCTGCCTGCCTGCCTGCCTGCCTGCCTGCCTGCCTGCCTGCCTGCCTCCTGCTTGCCTCCCGCCTGCCTGCCTGCCTGCCTGTGGCATCCTTTTCCCATTAGAAAGCACCAAGGCTTGCCGAGACCATGGAGTGGAATGAGCTGGATTTGGTGCAGGAATTTACCCTTGAAGGGCAATGCAGCAAAATCAAAGTCCGCTCCTGCAGGATCACATGGGACAGCCTGCAGGTAAAGACTGCATGCTCGTTTCAGTCACCATGCAGCACCGTCTGCACCGTGTCCATTGCATGAGCGGCTACCAAAGCCAAAGCCAAAGCCAAAGCGGAGAGCCCTCAAAGTGCTGCGCAACGCCGCATCTTACCCTAAATACGGAGCGTTGAAACAAATCTACAACACGAGAGCTTGTGTCAAGAGCAAGGTTAGGCAAACCGGATGAAGCCAGCATGTCACGTTCATTCATCGGTAGCAATTAGAAGAATTGATCTTATCTTCACCAACGGCAGTAGAATGATCCAGAATAGGCAATGGTGTGCCACTAAAATAGTCTTTGCACAAATGAAATTGTTCGCCGCGTTTTTGGTGCATTCTAAATGAGCCGAGTCAGCACTTTAGTGAAGCCACATCAAGGCACACAACGTTTTTGCCGCTTTAGTTCGGTGGAGGTCTAAAAGCTGTAATCATCGCTGCCTTATTTGGGAAAGTTGAACGGATAAGTTGGGTGGACGATTCGGATAAAAGTAGGGGTGCCCAATACGTCGATTTAACGTCCAAAAGGTTTCATTGGCTGCGGCGTATTGAAAGAGATGTTCCCAACGTCAGCGCTCGGTTGCTCCTGGACTAAGATGATCCATCTGTGAGTCAGCATCAGGAGCAAGTGAGGCTTCACCATTTTGTTTGGGGATATCTCCAGCTAGCAATCTTCCAATTGCTCCAATGCAACACGAAGGTGCCCTCAGATGCTGTTCAATCAACAAATTGCCTCCAACAATGTCAGTCACGCTACAACATCAAAGCGTCAAACCTTACTCTTTCGTCATTGTATCCTCGCCACTGGCCATCATTGCATTGGATGAGGATTTGATGTGCCTGTGTGTGCGTGCATGCGTGCGTGCATGCGTGCGTGCGTGCGTGCGTGCTCAGCTGATTTGTTTGTGAGTTAACATAAACAGTAAGAGGAAGTGGCTGGCTGGCTGGGCTGGCTGGGCTGGGACCTTCCTTCCTTGATATCTTGCATTCATGATTCTCTCTGTACTTGTGTATCTCGAGAGGGGATCTCATCTGCAAATGTTGAAATGAAATGCTGATAGCATTTGAAAGTTTTATTTGCTTGCTATACCCATTATAATCTCTCAAGGGAGTTTCAACACTACTGTTATTTTGTGTTGCACAGTGACGAGATCACATGGAAGCCGTCCGTGTGCGTGTGTGGGGGTGTGCGTGTGCGTGTGCGTGTGTGTGAGAGAGAGGAGAAAGAAACATGTGGCGGGTGTGCCTGTGTGAATCATTTTGAGCCAAATGTCTCCCCAAAGACTTGGGGTGGTGCCGCTCTACATAGTATTCCAAAGCATCGGTCCCTCCAATTGAGTCTGTGACAGGACGTTACGGATGTGACACTGAAGCCAGGCCATAGAAATGAGGCCATTTTGAACGTAATCCTATAACGCTGTCACCCTGCCAAGGCCACCAGCTGCTAACATACGTACGTCGTAACATTTGTGTAGCAAGCGGAAGAGCCTCAAATGTCAAGTCAAACATGTGTGCACACTATCTTGTGTCACGCTCGCTTTCCTCTCGTCGTTTATCGGAGTAGTTTACTGCCGTAGTTCTGATGTATCTCTATCAATCTATCGATGGATTAATCTACCAATGGATCTATCTATCAATCTATCAATGGATCGATCTATCAATCTATCAATGGATCTATCTATCTATCTATAGAATTGATGAAGAGCACATTGTGCATTCTTTTCCCGTCCCTATTGTGTAGGTTCCCCGTGTGGAACTCACCCTGTCTGAGCTCCAGGAAATGGCCACAAGACAACAGCAACAGATCGACGCTCACCAACAGATGTTGGTGGCCAAGGTAACTTTTTCAACACATCAACCCGTCATTGTCGCTTAGTTTAGGATTGTCGTCCTCCAGCAGTTACAGTCAGACCGCTGAGTACGCAGTGTGTCTCAGCGTGTCTGCGCTGTAAAGATCACGGCTCCTATTTTTTCGGCTCGGATGTTACCCAGGTGGAAGTGTCAAAAGTAAATAGCGGTAATTGGCTTTTTTTTTTTTTTTTTGGAGCGCAGCTACGTAGCTAGCAACAGTATAGGAAGGAAATGAAGTCATCAGGAAAGCACAGCTGCTGGGATACTCGCGACTTGACTCCAGAGAGACAGGAAAGCCTCCAGGAAAGGAAAAGAATGAGTACAAATGCAAGAGTTCAAGCAGATTTAGACGAGGCATATTTTCTTCTCCTCTGCTTTAGGAGCAAAGGCTGCGGTATCTTCAACAGGGAGGCCGATCCAACCAGGGGCAGACACAGGTGGCGTGCCATCCAGATGCCCAATGCTGAAGCAAAAGTATGACCCGACGCACGCATCTGGTTTTCTCTTCTCCTCGTGCAGTCGGAAGCTGAGAAACTGCAGCGCTTAAAGGAGCGAGTGGAGTCTCAGGAAGCCAAGCTGAAGAAGATTCGAGCCATGAGAGGGCAAGTGGACTACAGCAAACTGATCAATGGGAACCTATGTACGCCTCAACACGCAATACTTGACACTCTCAGCATAAAGCTCAATGGATACGTATGTCTCTCCTGTGTGCAGCGGCAGAGATCGAGCACGTGAGCAGCCTGTTTCAGGAGAAGCAGGCTGAGCTGCAGTCTGCCGTGACCCGGGTTGACCAGGTATCTCGGGCGGGGGGTGGATTAAGGAGTCGACTTCATGGAATCATTTGTCATCTCTTTTTGAACAGCTGAGCCAACAGCTGGAGGATCTGAGGAACGGACGCCTGCAGCTGCATTCTATTGCCTCCCAGCAGGGGGCGCCCAACAGAGGCGCTGGAACGAAAGCAGCGCCGCCGCCGCCGCCGCTCTCTGGCCCTGCTGCCCCTGCTGCCTTAGAACTGAGGAAGCTCTACCAAGAGCTGCAGGTACCGATAGCACATTGCGCTTTTCAAAATGCACACTTGTGGACGACAGCACGTTTGCGCGTCAGGCTCGCAACCGTCACAACCTGGAGCAGAGTGGCAAGCTCGCGCACAACAAGGAGGTGCTGAACAAGAGAAATGCTCAGGTGACCGTGATGGATCGACGTATCGGAGAGCTGAGGGAGCGACTGCACAAGAAGAGAGCCGAAGTAACCTTACTTTCACGCCTGATGCTTTCCCCCTCGAGTCTTCTTCGCCTGCTTCAGGTTGTGCTTTGCGTCTTTGCAGTTGAGCCGTATGAATGGCGGAGGCCCTCCTTCTCCTCAAAATTCCACCACTCGAGCAAGCGGCGGCGGCGGCGGCGTGTCGGGCCGAGTGGCCGCCGTGTGCCCTTACATCCAAGCTCCGGCCGAGGCGGGCTGCAAGCTGTTACCTGACGCATCCCCCAAATGGTCACAAGTCAGTCCCACGCGCTCCCTTTCGGGTGGGTAGCAAGGATTGCCCAATCCCTTTGCGAAGGGCACAAGATTCGCTTCTCTCTAACTGGCTCTCTCTTTTTTTCCGTCGATTGCCTGTCCCTTTTGTCTTCTTTTGTCTGTTTTCATTTTCCACCTTGGCGTCTGTGGCTACCTGGTTACGCTTATGGTCACCGTGGTCGTATTGGCGCTCGTGTTTCCATGACGGCTGTCCCGTCGCTCGTGCTTTGCGCTTGCCGTCGTGACTGACCACCCACGGCGGCCAAGGCAGACGAGAACAAGAGCGGCATCAGGAAGCCTCCCAGCCAATGGAAAGTGTCGGATTTAGACACGGTCCTGTCGCAGCCAAATGACTCGTGTGGGCGTCCCAAATCTCCCCAGGGGGACAAAGGGAACAACAGTGAGTCTTTATGTTCAGTGCCTCGCTTCTCCATTCTTCTGCCCTACTCATAGACTGACCATCCGATATCAAAGGCAAGAATGTATGCACAAATGCAACAGCAGGATGGAGTAGCAGCACAGGGAGCGAGTCCTTTTTATGAATCCCACGCTCATGTGAAATGCCAAAGCAAATGGCGCAGCAGAGTTATTTACGCTCTGGACTTGCTGGCTGTTGTAAATCACGTCAACAGGCGACTGACAGGCGGGCAGGCGGAGCTGGCTACAAAATGAATTAGAGGAAGCTGGCGCGTCGCGTCGCGTCGCGTACAGTCTAAGCTCCTGCACGCACAGGCCATGATAATGGCTGCAGATGCGTGCGTGTTTGCTTTTTGGGCAAGTGGAGAGTCCTGATCTCACTTTGGAGCTGTATTATACAGCACAAATGTGTTTTTCTAAAACGGCGCTTTTATATTTGTGAGTGAGTGGCTAGCGAGAGAAAGAAGGGATCTGTCAGGATGCATGGGGACATAATGTGCTGTGGAGTGAGTGCTTCACTCTAATCTGGACTCCCAGGCACATAGCCAAGTTTCCAGCAGCCTGCGGAGAGCTGACTCTTTGCTTCCCGTGGCCGGCCGGCCGACCGCCCACTTTCCTCTCGACGTTGTTCTGCAGCTGATCTTACAAGTGCGAGTCTGCGGCAGTCCCACGACGTGGCCGTGCCAAATGATGGCTGTGGGATTGTCCCATCCCACAACAAGCCACATCTAGTTGTCATTTTCCATATTCTGTAGTTTCATCTTTTCGACATACTATGGCCGGATGCGAGCGTTAGTGTAGCCTGTAAGTAACGGCTGGAAGTATATGACACAAGCATCCGTCCATAACTTGTAACCCCAGCCAGGCCTTTCCCTTCACTTTCTCATGCTTGTACTTTTGTCTCTTTTGGGGCATGCTGAGCATTGACTTGTTCACTAAGCTGCTGCTGCTGTTGTTGTCTTTGATGCCGCGCAGCTAATGAAGCATCGTGGCCTACCGTTGGTAAACATTGGAGGAGCAACAGTGCAGAACAGGTACACTTTGCAGCTTTGACATTGTCTCAAGTTCAATCAAACAGCAATTTGGTGCAATTGTCCCCATTAAGTGAGGCTTTGACTTTGAAACTGAGATGCAAGGTCTGCACAGGCGTGATTGGATATGGGATTGTTTTTTATTTTTGTTTTGCTCAGCATCTCCCTTGCGGTTACGGCACCTACCCCAGCAGCGGCAGCAGCAGCAGCAGCAGCAGCAGCAGCCGCCACCACCAGACAGCAGGGAATCACCGTTCCACCAGCTCCCTGCCTCGATCGGCTCCCGGCACATTGGGATGGCCTCGACCCAGCGCTGCCGCCGCCGCCGCCGCTGCCGCCTCGTCTTGTTCAACCTCCTCCTCCTCCTCCTCCTCCTCCTCCTCCTCCTCACAGCAAATCCAACAAGGCATTGCCGTCCCTCCAGATTCAAACCAAGGTAAGACGTTTTCGTGGGCTTTTTTTTTCCTTGCTGCCTTCTCACGCCTTCCTATTAGGCTCGCAGCCTTCGCCCTTGGCATCTCAGAGCGAGCGAACGGATCCCCCTCCGGCGGTGGCCGTACGTCCTTACGTACCCGAGCACGCGTCCAGACCGCAGTCTCCTCGAAAGGGCCCCGCCTCCATGAACAGCAGCTCCATCTACAGCATGTACCTTCAGCAGCCTCAGGCCAAGAATTACGGCTCGCTCAGCAACAGGAGCGCCGCCACGGTTAAAGCGGGTAACCGAGAGCGAGCTGACTCCAGACCGTGGAGTCTTTCTGATCATGCTTTCCTTTGTGCCCCGCAGTCTACGGGAAACCCATCCTGCCCACCTCCTCGGCGTCTCCGTCTCCTCTTCCTTTTCTCCACGCAGGAATAAAGACAGAAGACAAGGACGTTGGAGGAGGAGGAGGAGGAGGAGGAGGAGGAGAGCCTGGCGGCGATGGGCCAATCCTTCCTCCTCCCAGCGTGGACAACATTCCCCGTCCTCTCAGTCCCACAAAGCTCACTCCAGTTGGTAGGTTGCGAGCCCTTCTGAAGCACACCTTCTTGTGGCATACGTATATGCACATAGGCCGGCTGCGTGTTTGAATCTCGGTAGATTCGACTGAATGGTTTTGAAGCAACGCTTGCGTTTCCTTGTGTCTCCAGCCCACTCAGCTCAACTGCGCTACCAGAATGACGCTGATCTGGAAGTTCTCCGCCGTCGTCTCAGCAATGCTCCGCGCCCTCTGAAAAAACGAAGTTCCATTACGGAACCTGAGGGCCCCCAAGGGCCAAACATTCAAAAACTACTGTACCAGAGGTTTGTGCTGAACTCGGTTCTGCTTGACAGGCCTCGTCCGTACCTTGAACCTTGGTCATTTTCATGTGCAGGTTTAACACTTTGGCAGGAGGCATGGAAGGGGTCTCAGGTAGGATGTCAGTGACTCGCATCACAATAATACTCGACGGTGAAGTTGTCAACCCTCTCTCTTTTAGCCAGTACTTTCTACCAGCCCGACTGTCTTTTGAGCGACATGGACGCGATCCACTCGGCCGAGGGGGATGTGGAAGCAGGTGAAAAGCATGCTGGCTTGTCATCAGAGGACGCAGAAGTTCAAAACTTGAACTTGGACCGCCGGCGCTTATCGCCCCCCGCCGCCGCCGCCGCCGCCACCGAGACGGCCACGGTGGGAGAGGAGAGCAAGAAGGGCTCTCCGTCTCCACAAAGCCACCTCCCCTCGACCCCCGATAAATGGGAAGATCAGAACAATAACAATAAGAGCGGTTCTTGTTGGGCCCACGGCGTGACGAGTCGGGCCTCCCCTTCGGCCTCACCGCCTGGCCCGCCTTCAAGGCCCAAGGTCAAAATGCACGGCAGCATATACTACGTCTTTTTCGATTTAGCATCGAGTATACGTGTATACGTGTCAGATGACAACTTGAGTGTCTGAGTCGCACGCACTTATGGCTAGCAATGGTGTGTTATTTGACCACTGGTGTGTGTGGCTTTGTCCTCAGGCGAAGCGAACCAATTTGAAAAAGCCTTCTTCGGAGCGCACGGGCCACGGGCTGAGAGTCAAGTTCAACCCCCTGGCTCTGCTGCTCGATGCGTCCTTAGAAGGAGAGTTTGATCTGGTGCAGAGAATTATCTATGAGGTCAAAGGCCCACTTACTACTGGGACAAATCATTTCATGAAGAGATTGAGTCCGGAGCTAAAAAGCTGTCTTGTAGGTGGAAAATCCCAGTATGCCAAACGACGAAGGCATTACTCCTCTTCACAACGCTGTGTGTGCTGGCCACCACCACATTGTCAAGTTTCTGCTGGACTTTGGAGTCAATGTCAATGCAGCGGACAGTGATGGATGGTCAGTGCCTTCACTCACTCGCTTACACGTTTGTTGGTAGCATTTGCCTCGCTCACTGACTGACTGACTGACTCACTGACTCACTGACTGACTCACTGACTCACTGAGTGACTGACTCACTGACTGACTCACTGAGTGACTGACTCACTGACTGACTCACTGACTGACTGACTCACTGACTCACTGACTGACTGACTGACTCACTCACTGACTCACTGACTGACTGACTGACTGACTGACTCACTCACTCACTCACTCACTCACTCACTCACTCACTCACTCACTCACTCACTCACTCACTCACTCACTCACTCACTCACTCACTCACTCACTCACTCACTCACTCATACGTTTGTTGGTAGCATTTGCCACAGTCTACAGTCGTGTACGTATTCACAGTGGTTGATGGAACTTGATGGTGTCATCTGTGAAAGTAATACTGACAGCATTTGGATTTTCTGTCTGCTTTCCTTCTCGTCAGGACGCCTCTGCACTGCGCCGCTTCGTGTAACAGCGTCCACCTGTGTAAAATGCTGGTGGAATCGGGGGCAGCCATTTTTGCCCAAACAATCAGCGATGTTGAAACGGCAGCAGACAAGTGTGAAGAAATGGAAGAAGGTTACACGCAGTGTTCGCAGTTCCTTTACGGTAAGTTCTGATTGAACGTGGTGGCTTTTTGAGCAGAAGGTCACTGGGAGAATTCTACATACGTACGTACATCCCCACCAATATCTCTGTGTCAGGTGTACAGGAGAAGTTGGGTGTGATGAACAAAGGCTCGGTGTACGCGTTGTGGGACTACGCGGCCCAGCAGCCCGACGAACTGACCTTCAGCGAGGGCGACGCCCTGGCCGTACTGCGACGGCGCGACGACACCGAGACAGAGTGGTGGTGGGCTCGACTCAACGATGGCGAGGGATACGTTCCCAGGAACCTGCTCGGGGTACCACGCTGAGCAGCGCTCTTTATTTGAAGACGGATTGGAGTTTGTTCTTTCACGGTGTCACAGTAGCGGCTCTCTCTTCTTGTCTCCAGTTATATCCCAGGATCAAACCCAGACAACGCTCCCTGGCCTAAGTCCGAGCTCGAAAGCCTCGTTGGCAAAGAAAGGAGAGAAGCGGCCTCTGCCGTTGACGGAGGCGCGAGAGGAAGGAGGAGACAAGCAAGTTGCTCTTGCTGGCAACAAACTGATGCTACCATTTGAAAGTCATCCCACAAATACAACCGAATAGTAAGCTAAATATGAGCTAAAGAAAAAACATCTCGTGGGCCGCTCAGATTAGATTTCCACGTTGGGAACATTTTTAGAGAGTTCACATTTGGTCATTTGGAAATGGCTACTTTTGTATGCTTTTCTCAGAAATGCAAAGACCCAGGTGGCTTCTGTTGTTCTTCATATGTAACCTTTGAGTTGGATGTGCTGATTGAGAATGCAAGGTGAATGCAAATATTTGCTTGACTTCGATGAAAGTGAGACGCCGGTTCTGAGCTTGCAGTTGAGGCGGTCGGAAAATCAATTCCAAGCAATGCTCGTTTGCAAAAGGGGAGCGTGCTCAAAGGGTCGGTCGGCCAATGTAAACCGGCAATAGAGCGGCCTGAATCCGCCCCTGAACTGAACTTTGCAAATGCTGCTGAGGAGATGGATGATCAACGGAAGGAAAAGAAGAATGTGCTTGAATGCTTTGAAGAGGATTAGGATGCAGTCGGAAAACCCAAGTACATTTGGACAGGTTGGAGGCAACAAAGTGATCCCCTTTCTGTAAAACTCCAAATTCCACCACATAATACCGCAACAGTACTAAGCAGCTTTTCGAATCTCACTCGGATGTATTTTGGGGAAACGGGTTAAAAGAAACACTCTTACTTGCGCTTGTGTCGAGAATGTATCGCTCACAAACTGTTGCCACTCGATGTGCATTTAGAATTTCACACGGAACCATTCCTCGTTGTGTATGATACAAATCAATAAAACGTGCACAATCTGAAACGATCTGTGTTGCACTATGTGACTGCAAGGCTGGTTGGTTGAAATTATTTATGTGTGTGTGTGGATGGATGGATGGATGGATGGCTGGATGGATGGATGGATGGATGGATGGATGGATGGATGGATGGATGGATTTATTTATTTATTTATTTATTTATTTATTTATTTGATGCGGAGCCGCCGAGTACTTTCATACACTCCTGTCCTCTAGGTGTCGGTATGCACCAAAGAGAATAAAGTAATCGGTCGCTAAAGTAAAAGAAGAAGAACGCCAAAGAAAGCTGCAGTTCTCTTGCAGCGAGCGGCAGATCCAAAGGTCTTTGCAGATTTGCTCCAAAACGCAATATTGTGGTAAGTCGCCAGGTTTCCGACCTGGCTTCTGCAATCACCTCCAATGACGTTTACCTTTTCAATTGCTCCACTCGTCTCAAGTTGTCAACTGTCAAGTGTCGGTCTGCAAAGCCATCAAAGCACCATAACGGATGTGATAAAAAAAAAAAAATAAAGAAGAAGAGGGCGGGTCAGATGCAGTTTGGACTCCCCCTACACTAGACCAAACGTTCGAATGAATTGGAAAACAATGGTATCACTTTTGAGTGCAGTGCAGTGCAGTGCAGTGCAAGCTGTGGCACCATGGCTGAACATTTCCACATCAACACGCCCTTGCTTGAGAGTGCTGCAATGTCCAAACATGTGGGAACCACGGTGTATCTGAAAATGGAGAATTGCCAGCCCTCTGGGTCTTTCAAGATTCGTGGCATTGGCTACTTGTGCCAACAGGTATACCACACACCTTGCATCTATTTGGGAATTTCCCTCTCATCTTGCTTCCCCCCCTCTGCAGCTCAAGTCACAGTCCAAAGGATTTGTCTGCTCCTCAGGTTTCCGAGAGCCTCCGCATATTTTCAATAGCGGTACCGTAGTTGTGTCCCACGATTTCTTCTTTCAGGTGGAAATGCCGGGATGGCGGCTGCCTACGCCACCCGAAAAATGGGTGTGCCGGCCACCATCATAATTCCCTCGTCAACGCCTCATTTTGTTGTCCAGAGACTGGAGGATCAAGGCGCTCTTGTCAAGATTGTGGGCAAGGTCAAACTCTTTACTATTTGGACCTCAACAGGCTCTTTGGGTTGCATTATTGAATCTAGTCAATGGTACGATGAAAAGGAAAAGCCACTGTACGCAGGTTTGGGATGATGCAAACGCCGAGGCGCTCCGACTAGTGGAAACGGAGGAGGGCTTCTCCTACGTGCCTCCCTTTGATCATCCCTTGATATGGTAGGTAGGTAGGTAGGTAGGTAGGTCGTCGTCGCTTATTCAGCACTCGAGACGCTGCTCTAAATCTTTCCAATCGTCTTCCCCCTGCCTGCCTAAAGGAAGGGCCATTCTAGTCTGATGGCAGAGGCCGCAGCCACGTTGGGTCCAGACGTCAAGCCTGGAGCGGTGCTGCTATCAGTGGGCGGAGGGGGGCTCCTCTGTGGTGTGGTCCAGGGCCTGAAGGATGTCGGCTGGATGGACGTGCCCATCATCGCCATGGAAACGCTCGGCGCAGATTGTTTCAACGCATCACTTAAGGCCGGAAGGATGGTTACCTTGGATGACATCACCAGTGAAGCCAAAAGTCTCGGTGCAAAGCGAGTTTGCGCGAAAGCCTTCGAATACGGTCAGAGCCAAGAGGTCACTATCATTTCTCAAGTGGTGACTGACCAGCAGGCTCTTCATGCCATAGAAACATTCCTGGGTGAGTTGATCTTTTCAAGGGCTGTCTGTCATTTTGTTCAAGTACACCACAAAGAAGGTGAAGAAACTTTTTTGTTAGATGACGAGCGTGTCCTGGTGGAAATGGCATGTGGCGCCACACTGGCAGCAGTCTACAGCCGAGTTGTGCACCGATTACAGGCTGAAGGTGAGTTGTTCACTCTTGACTTTCCCAAGAGCTGAAGCACACATGTACTTGCTTGTGTCCCCCCCTCACGTTTTAGGTCGTCTACCGGCTCTCTTGCGCCCCCTGCTGGTGATAGTGTGTGGCGGCTGCAACGTCAATGCGGAGCAACTATCTCAACTGAAACAAAAGTTGTAGAAAAAGTCAATATTTTGTGTGCATCAGAAAAATGCAGAACAGTGATTGTTTTCCCCTAAAAATGTACCTTTTAAAATGCTTTGATTACATTTTGTCTCAAAGGCAATTTAATGAGAGCCGTATGAAAGGTGATACAATATTTTACGATATCACTGAACCAAACGTCGATTTGGGGACAATGGAATGGGGTCCAATAAAAGTTCAATTATCATGGTTACCCGCTAGGTGGCGTCGCTGTCCATTATTCTGCCCCATGAAATCCTTTTGCAGTTGATCAGAGAAATACATGCGTTTGACTTTCCTGCTTTGTTGTTCTTTTTAACGGCACTAGAATATGAATAGCCCTGCCTGAGCGAAAATAACAACCCTTGACATGATTGATCATTTTCTGGAATGCTTGTCGCTAAGCATTGTGTTCCGAATGTAATCAAGATGGCTTGAGCGTCTGTCTTATTGTTATGTAATGATTGAGTCACCGTGCCTCCATGTGTGCGCTTCCATCACCGTTTTCAGAATCATTTTCAGATGGGAAGAAGACAAGGAATTTGGTTATTTACTGTATTGTATACAAGGATTCACCTTGTATGTTCATTTTCTGCCTGTAACAGTGATGAATGTGATTTCACATGAGAAGAGTGGAGGGAGGGAGCGTCCTGCTCATTTAAGGGCGGGGCGGGGCGGGGCGGGGGCTCAGTGACTCATGGTTAGGGCTCGTTTCCGACTAGTTTGTTCTCAAGCGGGGGCTCAGTGACTCATGGTTAGGGTTCGTTTCCGACTAGTTTGTTCTCAAGAATGACAAAGCTGTTGGCTTCCTTTGCAACCATTTGTAATCCCGTGTGTGATCAATTGCCATTTGAATTCATAGGAGTCATTTGATGTATGATGAGTTGTCTCGCATGAGGTCATGTAAATTGTGGACGGTCCCTAACACAGACGGTAAGAACGAATATCAACATTCAAGAATTTCTTTTTCAAGAATCGAACGTCCAGCCAACTTGTGCTCGCTGCCATTAAGTGTGTTCAAATCAGGTTGGCACGTTATGTTATGTTTCGTTCCCTCCTCCGGGATTTTCTCAAGTGACTAAACCAACACGCCGATTCTCTCTCTTGCAGTGATCCCCCCCCCCCCCCCCCCGTCTTCGCCGCCTGATTTGGTTGAATCCAAAACACAACATCATGGCGATTGACGGTAAGTCGGCGTAAAGCGTCTCTCTTCTTTCTCGATTCCCTTCCGCTGCCATCAATAGGTGCCATGTGGAACTTGCTATGGTTAAGAGCTAGCTTCAACAAAATAATAACCGCTTGGTTGAATGAAGTTTCATTGCTAAGCAGTGTTTTGCGCCGAGTCCAGGCTCATGATGTGGGTGCTGAAAGGACAGCTCCGCTGTGATTTCTTGCCATGCATTGCAAATCTCAATATTGGACATCCCTTCGTTTCTATGGAATGTGGGCGCACGTAACTTTGTGGCTTGAACGCAGCAGCTATGGTGTTTATTTGAGCAGCTGGCGAAACGGCACTAAAATGAGGCCACGGAAGCCCATTGAAAAGGAACGATCCGCTTTGTAATCATAGAATGGTCGTAGGGTTTTTGCTCGACGAGATAGTTCTGCTGTTCGATTTCATATTCAAATACACACTATTGGTTGGAATTATGCGTGTCATCTTCCCACGCTCATCCCACATATTCTAGGGTCTTGGAATTGAGACAATGGAATTGTGCCCCTTTGAAAAAAAATAGTGGCTCTAATTTTGTTACACTGACAAAACAAATACAGTATTAGATGACACTGAAGCAGTACAGTTACAGTTGCCTTGCCTTGTGTCGCTGTGACACGCAAGAGTGGAAGACATGAAGGCTATTTGAAAGTTCAACCTGTAGGCTGATCCCCTGCCGCACAGCTCTGAGACTCACAAGTGTGACTAACTGAAAGAATTACAGACACTGCTCGGGAGGATGGAACTGAGGTCTACGACGGCTTGTGCAATGTCCTGTCCGTCCAATTTGGTGTCGTGCACCAGTACTGCTCATTTCTAGCTTCGTGCCAAAAAGCATTCCAGCTTCACGTGAGGTGGAAATGACCTCGTTAGCTCAAACTTCACCAATGCGTGGATGAGAAATACACTAAATGCAACACCTTGGCCACTTAGGGCTCACGTCTTTGGTCATGTGACATTGGCAAGCTGGGGCAGTTTTTCCGTCGTTGTGTTGGAGGTCATAAGCACTCTTACTGTCCTCTCTCCTTCACTGTCACATTTGTTCTGTTTTCATCATCGTCATCATCCTCATGTCTTGGGGGCTCATTGAAATGCGTTGTCTTTCCAGGGGGCGAGCGGAGCTGTGGAGTACATGAGTTGATCTGCGTCCGAAAAGGTAGGGCGGTGGAGTCCATCTTTGAGCCCAAACTTCAGCTCAGCCATGATGTATTCTTGTACGTACAATGACTAAGCGTTCCGTTTGATCATATTCATCTTGATTGTCCTTGTCATTGTCCTTGTCATTGTGGTGGCCTCTGATTGTGCTCTTTTGTCATGCCATGTACCAAACGTGAGTCATTATTCGCCGGTTCATGGACTCTACCTTTTCCACTCAAGTCAAGAAAAATGAGCGACAGCGTCCAAAACGTTGCATTAGCTTCGTTGCTAACTGCTTTCATTGATTTTGGAAAAACTCTGGAACCGAAATTTCCCTGCGATGGCCACATTATATGGAGCAAATGCATTTCTGGGTTTTACATAGCCCCGCATGTTTGAACCGTTTGTCAAAGTTGTATTCGTGCCAGGATGTCCTTTTTTTTTTTTTTTTCTTGGTGACTTTGTTGTGTTGTAGTTTGGGTGCTTTTCAGTCTGTTGCGTGCTTGTTTAATCAGTGCAGTAGCAGGGTGCGCAATTGTTCTCTGAACACGCGTGGGAGTGTGTGCTGGTGAGAGTGTTCAGGCCTGCCTGCCTGCCTGCCTGCCTGCCTGCCTGGCTGCCTGCCTGCCTGCCTGCCTGCCTGCCTGCCTGCCTTGCCTGCCTGCCTGCCTGTGGAGAATGTGGGCGTCTGTGAGTGCCACGTTTCCCCGTTTTGATATTCATCATGGCATGGCAACAGTCTCCATGCAGATAAGACATCATGGACAATGGAGCCCAAAGGCTGACAGCCGTCTCTTAACTTGAGCGCAACTCCGTTTGCCGTGAATTTCCCATTTTTATCCACCATCCAGCTATGGAATGTTCATTGTGGTTGCACCCTTGAAATGGACGTTTGCTGTGTTTCATAGTCTCACCGGAGGTGCTTGGATTTCTGACAGCCATCGGGCTCTTTATTATCCTCATGACGCTTCTCTTCTGGTACCTCAACAACAAGTTGACGCTGGAGAACGCAAGGAGCCTTCAGTGCCTTGATGACTTGAGGAAAAGCCCACAATTGCAAGGTGAACCTCCATTGCCAGGTGGATTGCTTTTCTGTCATGACTTTAAAATCTCAGCTAGGACAGCATGTCACTAAATTCGTGTACTTGGGGAGTAGAACTAGCGGCCTTGTTCCAAGGTATTGATGCCCTCCCTCTTGTGGCCGTTCTACCATCAGGAAGTAAATGGCACAATCCTCTCAAGTGCCCGCCCACTAAAGATAAAGTCCAAAAAATGCAGCCCCACACAGACTTTGGATTCATATTGGATTTGTGCAATATGAATTGAGAGGCAAAATGTAAAACAAGGAACAAGGGAGGGAGAACAAAACCAGATGAAGCTTCCATGTCATCAGACAACATGGAAACTCACCAGCTGCATTTGATTGGATAACAATTTGCATTGTATTTCTGCCAACAGAAAAGGTTTACACCGACGCCGACCAGCACGCCTCATCATCATCATCATCATCATCAGACAGCGAGGACGAAGTGATGGGTCAGTATCAAGAAGCAGTGAGCCGGGCCCAAGGTCTCAGAGGTGGAGGAGCCAAGGTGTGCGGCAAACACGCGGGACGCTTCAGGTGGGAGAAGCGCCACAAGTACAGTCCCCTGATGGCCCATTATGACGGCTACAGCAGTGACGCCTCAGCTGATGTAGGTAAGCACACTTCTATGGGCCGAATCCATCTACAGCATTCGCTTTCATCATTCATCCAGATGTTTTTCAGTCCAGTTCACAACTTGCAAAGAAGGTTTAGACACAGTGGACTTGGAGAGCGCATCAAAGTGGAGCTCTCGTTCAGCACACTCTCCACGGGAGGCTTATGAAACAGTCAACTGTCTGCATAGTGCATCGTGTTTTTTTCTTCTTCTTTCAAAAACGCAAAAAAAAAAAAATGCAAAAACGGGCCTTATTGGGACTTGTGCACATGTGAAGCGCTTCTAGCCTATTTGCACTAGTCTGTTTGTTCCCTGCATTTATTTACTTACTTACTTACTTATGAGCTAACAACCCCAACCCAGATGACTGACTATAAGCAACAGCATGCTTGAGCTTTTTGACAGGAATATGAAGCTTCAATTTTGCTTGATGTTGTATTATTTGAGAGATGGCCCTGTTGATGGCAATAAGAAATGGTGCATTTTTCAGCCCAATGTTGAACAGAGAGCGGCATCTAGAGAAGGCAAAATAGGCAACATCAAGCCAGTCTTTCTTTCGACTTCATTTTTACATGTGTGAACACAGAGCGAAGGACATTCTCCCACAAGCTTTGTGGCGCTTTACAGTCTTAACTTGCTTATTTCATTGTTCAACAACTATGGTCCAATTCTTCAAATGTTTCATCATCAAGCCTGTTTCATGATTTTGTGTCTGTCGAAAAAATATTCTGTCCAGCTCCGGATTATGGAATCGTATTTAAGTTTGACGTATACGGCTGTACAAATGTCAGATGCTTTCGATGACACTGTTGTGCCGCAACCCCAAAAAGGAAGCTGTTTCTACATTTGAAACGACTGCACGGGCTCCCAACTACCTTCCCGTTATATAAGAAAGACTGAACCGACGACGTCTAGGGCAATCTATTTAAAGCCTTGTTAGAATATGCTGCTGAATTATGAATAGTACTTTGTGTCATGCCTTCCTTCCTTCCTGCCTTCCTGCCTCCCTGCCTTCCTGCCTCCCTGCCTTCCTTCCTTCCTTCCTTCCTTCCTTCCTTCCTTCCTTCCTTCCTTCCTTCCTTCCTTCCTGCCTTCCTTCCTTCCTTCCTTCCTTCCTTCCTTCCTTCCTTCCTTCCTTCCTTCCTTCCTTCCTTCCTTCCTTCCTTCCTTCCTTCCTTCCCTGACAAAGGATGACAAATCGTCATTCCTACTGCAAAATGTATTTTTGATGGTGGAATAAGCACGGCGAATGACTATTTGCTTGTAATAGCTTCGGTAGCATCTGAATGAGATGAAACGATTGGCGTTGATTTTTAGTGATTTCACAGCTCCCTAAAATGTGACGACAATACAAACACACTTTCCCATTTGACTTTGTTGGAGGAGATGTGCATGGTGTCATTTCCGTCTCTAATTTCCTGTGTAGTGATTCCTTGTATTGTCACCAGAGGAGCTAATCAGTGAGTCTTTGCTAAAGGACAAGTAATTACTGATTAATGGTCCATTAACAGGAACGCCACGTGACGCCTCCTCCAAAAATCAGCTGGTTACTCATAATGTGCGCACTGAGCCAGCCCTTAAGCGTCTGCTGATGGAAAAACGACGTACCGATATAGATGATGGCCACAAAATGAACTTGTCAAATGATGACAATGCGTCATCAAACTTCAACAACCACTTTTCTTTTTCTTTGCAACAACTCCAGCATTTTGTGGTGTTTCCATTGAAAGATGTGACGCTTTCCAAGTGGCCTGGCCTGGCCTGGCCTGGCCTGGCCTGGCCTGCCCTGCCCTGCCCTGCCCTGCCCTGCCCTGCCCTGCCCTGCCCTGCTGTGGACGCTTTTTTCCATCTGGGCGCTGATTAGCTTTCGCTCCCAAGTGCGCCTAATTGCTCGCCATTCTCCGAGGGGGAAAGCGAGAAAAACAACCAAAGAAAAGAGGGGCTCATGCTTGATACACTACATGTCACAGAGCTGGCAAGAGACAAATCATTTGGAGCTGAGTGTGGAAATCACCACCATAGATAAGAGTATTGTTCAATTGGAATAAAAACCAAATATATTGAATAAGGCTTGAAAACTGTGAAAAATACAACACATTTGATCGTGTGCTGCTTCTGACAAACGCAATCATACACTATTCATTTTTGTAGTGTTCTGCTGCTTCCTCAATTTGTGAGAAGGAATGTGGAATTGTAAGCATTCCAATTAGCAGGGTGCAGGAAAAAGTGAGTGAGGCCTTTACGCGGCAGCTTCCATCAAATCCAGCTTCCGCCCCTCTCAGCAGGAGGAAGAAAATGTTCCAAATTGTTTTGCTTCTTTTATCAAGCCCTCAAAGACACTTAGTCAAGACTCCTTTGCCTCGGCACGGTGCAGCATATCTGCTGCTGAGACGCATGTGCCACTTTGAGCTGACGTCTCACTGTCTGACACGAGACTGAGAGTTCCAAGAATTTCAGTGAGAGCTAGAAACAATAAGTCGGCAAGCTTTTTCTAAAAGTTTGGAAACAGAGGCTGCTGAGTCAATTGTCCACTGACTCAAAGTAATGTTTGTGACTCCACCAGCAAACTGCATCCAGAGGATGAGGCGGACACCCCCCCTGGACGAACTCCAACCGCCGCCATATCAGGATGAAAACGGCTCTCCCAGGATGTCTTACACGCTGTCGGAGCTGGGCGACGCCAAGTGCGATCTGTCGCTGACCAGCGGGAGCCCCCGCCTTTCCTTTCGCAAATGTCCCAGTGAGGGAAGCGACGGACACGAGACGGAAAGTCATCTCAACAAGGGCTACGAGGAGGACGTACCGAGTGACAGTACGGCTGTCCTCAGTCCGGAGGTAAATGCTGACGTACATCTGCGAGTAAACGCAATGAGGCCAGGCCAGGCCAGGCCAGGCCAGGCCAGGCCACACGTGATGTCATCTCCGTGTCCCTTCAGGAGACGTCAGGCCGCGGTTCAGCAGCACGGCTCCCCAAAGCCTACCGAGCGGATCAGGCTGCAAAGTACGGGACTCTGGACGTGGTGTTTGACTACGATCCGGAGGAGCAGCAGCTGGCGGTGACCATCGTGGCCATTACGGACCTGCCCACTCTAAAACACACGGGCAACATCTCCTGGCAGGTCCACCTGGTGCTGCTGCCCACAAAGAAACAGCGGGCAAAAAGCGCTATCCAAAGAGGCCCGTGCCCTCTCTTCACAGAGACCTTCCACTTTTGCCACATGGAGTCCGAGATGATCGGCAACTACGCCATCAGATTTCGCCTTTACAGTATGCGCAGGATGAAGAAAGAGAAGGTGCTGGGCCAAAATGTCTTTTATCTCACCCAGCTCAACCTCCAGGGGAAAATGGCCGTGCCGGTCAGTCTGGATCCGTGCCGCACCTACCGAGTAAGTAGAAAAGCCGACTTGCTTCAGGGCTCATCTGGAATTGTTTTGGAAAGCATCGTCCAGTTGGGACAACGAGCCCCCGAGACTTAACAAGGTGTAAAACCCGCAGGGCGCCGACTCCCAAACGAGTCTCTCGGATACGACGTGCGGCGAAAGCGCCTCGTCCTTCCCGTCGCTCAGTCCAAGTTCCACCCCGGAAATCCTGCTGGGCCTGGTGTACAACGCCACCACCGGACATCTCTCTGTGGAAGTCATCAAGGGCATTCATTTCAAGAACCTGGCCAGCAATAAGCCACCCAGTAAGTATTGACATTTTTCATCGGGCCAGCATGTCGAAAGATCCTCTGCTCCCGTCTTTTTCTTCCCTTGCATCGGGCATCTTGTGTCTTTGCTCCCGACGTCGTCGTCGTCGTCGTCCTATTTGATGCTTTGGTTTGCTGTTTTTCTTACTGCTGCCCAACCCTTGTTGTCAGACGGACTGTTCTGCTGTCTCAAGCACTTGATAGGTGGACAGGTTTATATTATCAGAGGTGAGTGGCGACCTAGCTAGCCCTGCTTCAGATGACACGCCATGTGTGTCCACACGTTTGAAGGATTGAACTCCATTTTGACCGGCTCGCTCGTCGTCCATGATCTCTTTTGAAAGCGGAATGCTTCCTGCATGTGTCCTCCCTCCCTCACCTGTGCCTGAAATCCTCGCATGTTTCCCCTCTTGCAAAACATTAGCAGGATCAGCAGCCCCTCCCTCCCTCCCTCCCTCCCTCCCTCCCTCCCTCCCTCCCTCCCTCCCTCCCTCCCTCCCTCTCCTCTCCTCTCCTCTCCTCTCCTCTCCTCTCCTCTCCTCTCCTCTCCTCTCCTCTCCTCTCCTCTCCTCTCCTCTCCTCTCCTCTCCTCTCCTCTCCTCTCATTCCCAACAATAGCAAAGTGCCGTCAGTCCGTGGCTGACCGCTTGCGCCATTCAGCAGCTGTCAAAAAAGAAATCGAGGCTATTTTCAGTGCTTTTCTGTCAAAGAGAGCCACTGAAAGTATCTTTGAAGGCTGCGAGGGAGGGATTGAAAGGCAGCTGCCATGCCACTCAACAGTACGAAAGCCCGAGCGAGCGAGTCATTCTCTTGATTCCATCCTCGACGGATGATTATTGTTAACTTGTCGGCGAGAGGCCAAAGTCTCTCCGAGCCATTGCCATTACCTCCTTTACCTTCATTCCTGCCTCATTTGCTTTCATTCCAATGCGCGGCCTATTTTTCACCTGGCAAGCCACACAAAATATCTTTATTTGCTTGTTGACCTGAATTTAAAAAACGCGACAGACCTGTCACCACTATTGCCATCGTTTTCGGAATCATTTCTTTTCCATGTCGGTGGCTTTTTCTGGCCCCTTTTAGTATGAAAAGTATGTTGAGCTTCGACAGTTGCATAGCAACAAGACCGAAGAAAGGCTTCTTGTGCCCTTTGAGCTCCTTGTCTTTGCTATGAGGAACACTTTGCGTTAGAGCAGGAGAAAAAGATCCTATACGCAAATGACCGGGAGCAAGTATTTGTCATTTGATTCAGGCAATTGAGAGACATCATGACATCGTTTTGCATGAAATGTTTGCTTGTAGACAAATGACGTCTGCGTGGCTGCCTGCATGGCTGCCTGCATGGCTGCCTGCATGGCTGCCTGCATGGCTGCCTGGCTGCCTGCGTGGCTGGCTGCCTGCCTGCCTGCCTGCCTGCGTGGCTGCCTGCCTGCCTGCCTGCCTGCCTGCCTGCCTGCCTGCCTGCCTGCCTTGCCTGCCTTGCCTGCCTTGCCTGCCTGCCTGCCTGCCTGCTCTAATTGGAGCTCTTCTGCTTTCTCGTTCAGACACGTACGTTAAGCTGACCCTACTGAACTCCATGGGCCACGAGATGTCCAAGTGCAAAACATCCATCTGTCGAGGCCAACCCAACCCAACCTACAAAGAGACCTTTGTCTTCCAGGTTGCCCTTTTCCAGCTATCGGACGTAACGCTCATCCTCTCCGTCTACAACAAACGCAGCATGAAACGGAAGGAGATGATCGGCTGGATCTCTCTTGGGCTCAACAGCTCCGGAGAGGAAGAGCTCACCCACTGGACTTTGATGAAAGAGTCCAAAGGACAGCAGATTTGCCGCTGGCATAGTCTGTTAGAGTCCTAACGGCCCACCGCCGCGCGCTGCAACAACGTACGCAAGAATAAGAGCACGAGGGTTACACGTTCTTGTCACCTGCCCTGGGTAGCAAATACGCAAACAAATGGAACCGCCGCACGCGTTTCAATTTCAATTTCAATTCAATGCAAGCTGGAAACACAGAAAGAATCTACTGTGCTCAGAGAACACAAAAGCTACAACGTTAAGCACCGAGTCTGAGCTCTTAGTTCAATCTTTCATCGTCAAAGATTTTTGTCAATTTTGATTGGCAATTTATTGAAAAACGAAGAAATCATATGTGGATAACAATTTCCAAATTGTTTCCATTGCTTTATGGAAGTGCACCTGTTGGAAGGAAGGCGACAGCTTCCATCCTTAGTGATGCCAAGTGTGGTGCTATGCGTTGCTGCTTTGCTGCTTTGCTGCTTTGCTGCTCTGCTGCTTTGCTGCTCTGCTGCTCTGCTGCTTTGCTGCTCTGCTGCTTTGCTGCTTTGCTGCTTGCCCTCTGGGTGCGGAAGCCAAATCAGAAACAAACAAGTGCGCTGCATCGAAAATTCAAAGCGGGCCACTTTCTCCCCTCATGTATTGTGCACAATCATCTTTGGAGTTCCGTGCTTGTGCTCTGTGCAGTTTCGTGTGTGTTGGGAAATGTGTTGAAAGGTAGACTACAGAGCAGTGGTTCTTAACCTCGTTGGAGGTACCGGACCGCACGAGTTTCATCCGCGCATTCACCGAACCCCTCGTTCGTGAAAAAATATTTTGTTTAAATTCAAGACATAGATGTTCTTTACTAATGCACAAAATGAGCTGTGCGTGAACATCACCTTGTTCAAAGAACAAAACCAACACAATGCATGAACTCGCAACAAATGACAGACTGGCAAATCAGAAGCTACACGATGAAACAGGTTTGTTCGGACCTCCTCAGCGCGGGCTCTGTCGAACCCCTGAGACCGACTCACCGAACCCCTAGGGTTTAGGGTTCGATCGAACCCAGGTTAGGTTAAGAACCACTGCTACAGAGCCAGATCAAATTTGACTTTTGGGTCTTCACAAAACAATAAGCCACTTCTTGATTGTTTGTTTACTGTGTCCTTTCTGTGGACTAAATGTTTTCTATCTATTTTTGTATCAATTATAACGGGGAGGAAAATGTACAAAGACATTTATTAATGACTCACTTATGCGGTGCTGCTGACATTTATTTGATAATATCGGTCATTTGTGATTTCATCGTTTTTGGACAGTCGTTCAAATTTTGTACACCTCTTCCAGAGTGAGGTGGAAGCCTGTCATGTTGATCCTCCCTACAAATTGAAGCACATCTAGCACAAACCATGACAACAGAAGCACCAATGGCGCAGAACATAAGCGCATTTTGACACCATAGCAGTCATTGACTGTTCTTTGTCACCTCATCAAACGCTGCAGAAGGGCATCGGTCGGTGCCTTTTTGTTTCTTAACCTGTGATGTGGATATACATGCGTATATATTGTCTTCATGTATTTGTACCTACAAATGTAATTCATTTCTTATTCTTGATGGATGTCATTTGTTTGCACACAAACAAACAAACAAACAAACAAACAAACAAACAAACAAACAAACAAACAAACAAACAAACAAACAAACAAACAAACAAACACTTTGAACCGTTTATGATAAAACTGAGGGGGGAAAGGTGAGAGAGAGGTTGCCATGTTTTTCTTCGCCATGCCGCTCTTACACTGCATCAGCAGCAAGCAACCAACAGGTGGAGCAGCCATTTCACTTGGCTCAATTCGTTTGACTCATTTCATTGCAATTTATATTATTTGACAACTTTTGCTATTAAAATCAACCAAATGACACAAGATTAATTACTGCAAATTTGGTCACGCTTTGGGCTCAGAGACACATTCTTTATCATTGTCTCTTCTGTTATCATAAATCTCTGCAAATGATAAGCACGTGACGTGTGTGTCTATGGATGGATCTCTTTGATTCTAGACAAATCTTGTAATTTTGGCAGACGTCAAAAAAAAAAAAACACCAAAAAAACATTCACCTTGATCAGAAAAAAAAAAAGAACCCAAGATCAGAAGTTCTTTGGGGGTTAGCGTCACATTCCACAGCTGAACACGGAACAAAACGCTTCGGGGAAGAAATGCTGGAAAATAACATTCAGTGGCTGCTTGCGGAATCAAAGGGGAAATGCACAACAGATGAGAGAGAGAGGGAGAGAGAGAGAGAGGGGGGGGGGGGGGGGGGGGGCTTGCTCCCGCCCCTCTTTTTTCGTCGATCGCATCCTTGCAACCGCACCCGTCAAAAAAGTGGTGCTACGATACCTCTACGTGGTGTTGGAAATAAAGAAAATACTACTTCTATAATAATAATAATAAAGATCCAGTGCCCGTTCCATGTAATCCCACCGAACCTGATGAGCATAAATTGTTTTCATCTATGGCTTTAAACTTTATAAACACAACAACAAGAACCAAGAGGACAACAAAAGACAAGTCAGCATCCTCTTAATTTCTTCGGGTCGCCCATCTGACCAGTGTGATAAATTACGAGGTGTCCTCGAACGCCTCACAGCAGCAGTTGACTTGAGGAGGTAGACGCGACTGCGACGCGGCTACGTGTTGTTTTTCCTTTCCTCTCTCTGTCTGCACAGCCACAAGAAGAGAGACAGCCAGCCAGCCAGCCAGCCAGCCAACTCGCCAGCCAACCAGCCAGCCAGCCAACCAGCCAGCCAGCCAGCCCAGACATCAGCAGCGCTGGCCCACGTCTTTGCATGTTCTCTATCGACGCAATGACTAATTAGTGGCCGCTTATTGAAGGAAACGGAAAACACCTTTTGGACGGACGGACGGACGGACGCACGGCGCGCGAGGATTCTCTTGGCGTGTGGAAACGCGCGTCTCGACATAATTCCTGTTTTCTGTCCAGTCTGGAAACAACGCATACACATTTTGTTTACTTTTGCGTTTTTTTCCTTTTTTAATTTTTTTAAATTGCTGCGCTGGGATTTCGTGTCCACCTGAAAAGCAATTGTGGAGGCAGATACCAAGGGAATTCAACTCAGGTAAACCAATGGAATTGAATGATTTGATGCCCTGCATATATATCGGTCAATCACGAAGCTGTCATTGCAGTACAATAGAGCTTGACATGTCAAGTTTTTTTTCTCTCTAGTGTTTACTATCGGAAGAATCCCAAAACCAATGCAATCTTTGTGCTTTGTTGTTGTTGTTGTTGTTGTTGTTGGTTTTAAATTGTGTTTCAGATACGGTCTTTGATATAGATTAGAGTAGAATGGCCCTCGTGTCGTTGTGCCAGTATACTACAAGGAAATGTAGTGCAACTATCTTGCCAGATTGGAGGATTTCTTTGAACCGCTGCGGACAGTCTCTGAGAAAAATGTGCAAATGGCTGACTGATGTTGATACTTTTAGTGCACTAGATTGTGTCCACTTGTGGATGAACCTGTCATAGCTTTCCTGATGAATGATCAGTTGTGTGAACCGGGTCAGTTAATGAGTGGCCTGACTGACTGACTGACTGACTGACTGACTGACTGACTGACTGACTGACTGACTGACTGACTGACTGACTGGTTGAGTGCACGTCTGCCTGCCCAGCGTCACTTGATTGTTTTGCTTGTTTTGAATCCTGCCTCTTGCAAAGCTGGCTGCAGTTGTTCTTTGAAAACATTTTCATTCCCTGAGCGCTGCTTGACATCTATCATTTTGCTCTTTGTGGTGGGCTGGCCAGCTCCATTTGCTCAATCATTTTGCTCTACAGCGCAAGAGACATATTCCTAAAGATAAGCTGTAGCGTCCCTCCTGCATGCACTCTGTTGGAGTGGATGGATGGATGGATGGATGGATGGATGGATGGATGGATGGATGGATGGATGGATGGATGGATGGATGGATGGATGGGAAAAGGAGGAAAAAAGTTCCAGAGAAGAGGGCGGGATATCCACTTTCAATTGACAAGTCAGAGAAGGTTCCAACAGGAGCAAGTGCCCTCCCTGTCCCTGCATGGTGGCTTTCTGGCAGTCATTTTCAAAAGCCAGTGGCACATTCCTTGTCTTGGCCCGTGCAGCCGCCCCTCCGTTTCTATCACAAGCACTTGCTGTGTTCCCCTCCTTCTTGTTCTCTTGTGAAGCCATCAATCATATCTTGCTCTCCGCAGATTCTTCTGCTCATTAAGGAAGTCAACCTGTAGGTAGCCAGCAGCAACCAAGCTATTCATCTCTCTCAGCAGGACACTGAGCCTCACATCTGGAGCAGCATTTCAAAACATGGCCCTGAGCAGACATGCAGCGCATGCCTATTTACAGGACGGCCTTTTGCCAGACGTAGCATAGCCAAGCGTAACATTTAACATGCCTGAAAGCTTTTTGCTAAAGAAGAAAAACGCACAGAGCAGCTGTGCATATTTGACAGTACAAATGATAAAATGATTTTGGTCCCTTTAACAAAGCTCACATTCCACGTGGTGGCCAATTTAGAATCGCAGTCAGTCGTTGCACTTTTTTTTGAAAAGAAAGCCTCCACTCCGGCATTTTAAAGCTAAATGAACTAGCTGAAGAGACCTTTTCTACCATCTATCGTGCTTTGTCATGCGTGAGAGGCTCAAGTTTCATAGCCTGCCGAGATTGGCCCTTTATTTACTTATTTATTTATTTTTTAAAGCTCATTAGCTGGCTAAGTGACTGTTCACATACACGAGCAGCCACTTTTGGGTGAAGAATTTCCAATTGCTCACTCGTATGGCTTTTGGAATGTTTATTCCCAAAACATACGTACGTACAGTTGTTGTCCGTAGGTGTGAAGGCTTATTTGGCTTTTGCTGTCTCGTGCAAATGAAGCACTGCTGTCGTCGCCCCCCCCTTGCATTTCTAGGCCAACATCGAATTGTCAAACATAGCTCGGAGCCCACGCCAAGGCTAGAGGTTATTATTAGCCCAGCGTCTGCTATCCAAAGCCAAAACTTCCTCTTGTCATTAGCTAGCTGCCAAATGACACTTGTCAATTGGTGTGATCGAGCTCCGCATAATGCACATACAGCAGGCGTATCGTTGCACGAATATTGGTGTAGGTGTCCACCTATCAGCCACTCTGATTATCGCAACAAGAGGCGTGTCAGAAAAGTTCCAGGACGGGAAACCGTCAAGACCCTCCTTCCGATCTGAGGTGAGCTGAGCTGAGCTGAGCTGAGCTGAGCTGATCTGATCTGGGGAATGCACCGTTAAACACCAGAGTCCCAACAGTCCCCTGAGCACATGTAAATCGGAACGTGCGTGCATGTGTGCTGGAGCAAATGGAAGTGACACATCTCTGCAGTGAGAAAAGAAGTGGGCGTAACCTGTAAGAGCTGCCTGCGGTTGCAGTGACAGGCGCCTGACAGCAAGCATCACAGCTCTGTGATCTCACGCCAGACACTCGCAAGGTTGATGGCATCTACCTCCGCTCCCACGTCCACAGATAAACACTCCATCC